>NW_010180004.1:0-27905 GCF_000695765.1 Mesitornis unicolor | reverse complement strand
CTGTTTTATGGCACGCTCTGGACACTGGCCTACCTCCGAGGTGGAGTGTGAACATAAAACATTTCCCCAGTTGTTTTCCCCGCTCAGATGCGGCGGTGCTGAACAGCTGCACGGAGAGGTGCGGGCAGCGTTCCCCGGCCTGGCTTTCACTAGCGGTGGCAGGGCGCAGGAGTTTAGAGCTAATTAAGAAATGAAAATTGACTCTCGACCACACATTTAACCACCTCTCCTTGCTCCCAGTCCTTCCCAGGGAAGGGGTTTCTGTTTCAAGGTATTTCAGATCAACTCCTGTTCACTTTTTCTGCTGCTTTGGTCTCTCTCTTCTTTTTTTTTCCCTCGGAAGGGTCTCTAGAGAGGCTTTTCAAAATGTTTCGGTTACCAAAAATCAGCTTCCAGTAAAGAAATAACACTGACTGTTCCAATAATCCCTCTTACAGCATCTCTCTCCTTCCTTGAGTACTAACAACGATGCAACACTTCTTTTAAAAAATGACCCCAGGTTCTTACCTCTCCCCTCAAAAAGAGATCCTGGATTGGAGATGCATTAGAAATGTCACCCTGCTGCGCTTGAGGGAGATACAGAAAATAGAGCCAGTCATGCCTGAAGGACATGGCAATGTTTTATTGGTGATCAGGGCAGCAATATAGCAATAGCAATAAAAAAACATATTAGAGTGCTATAAAGGTGTAATTTTGGCTTTCAGCTTTTAGCTTGTATCCCTACTAAGAAGGTGAAATGAACTAATCAAAGGAAAAACAAGAGGTACCCAATCAGGTATAATAAGTTACAATGCGAGAGATGGCCTGCGTAAGGAGTATGCAGAGAAGAGGGGCAGGCAGGGACGTTTCTTTGCTGCTGCGCTGATTGCCTCCTGCAGAAGCCCAGCAAACACTTCCCCTGGGCCCTCCAAATCACACCCTGAAACAACAGAGGGATGACCGAATCTGGAAGGGCTGCAGGAGCTGACTGGAAACATCACGAGATGTGACAACACAAAAAGCATCTCTAGAGCTTCAGGCTATCTCAGCCCCCTTTTAATACCAGCAGCATCACATTACACAGTCCTTCTGTGTGAGAAGGGGGAAGGAAAGACAGAAGAGCCTCCCCAGAATACTTTAGCTGGGCTATAAACTGATGAAGCAGGCTGCCTGCCCTTCCTGATGTGTCACAAAGCTCCTCCAAAAGCAGGAAAACACATGAGGAAAAAAACTGCCCCCTGCTTGGCATCAGGCTGCAACATCTCCGCACCCTCAAGGACCCTTTTCCAGGCAGAAAAGGGGTGTTGCAGCCTAGGCACCTTGCAAAGCTGGGTGAGTAGATCTGCCACACGTTGCTGAGGCATTGCAGGGAGGGTCAGAGATAATTACTGTCGCTAATTATCTGAGCAGATTTGGGAGCACCGTTGCAGTTTGCTCAATGCAGAGGTGGATCAGTACAAAACCTCTTGTTTCCCAAAGCGTGAAAGTTAAACACTGACACAATGCAGTTGCCTCTTTTTTGTTGTTGTTGTTTAAACAAAAGCTAAAAACAAAGAAAATGGCAAGAAAAGCAAAAAAATAATACAGTCATCAGCACCTGGTTATTACCAGAATCCGTGGGGTATGGAATCTGACACCCGTTGCCTTTATCGGGTCAGGGCTTGACAAGTAAAAGAAGTAGATTACGGTAGATTTTCAAAGCCCTTTTAACAGCGCAGACAACTGAAAAGCTGAGTACTCCAGTGTCAGCTTTATTAAAGGCTATTTTCATAACCATAAACTAACAGAACAATGTCCCATTTTATAATTAATATGTATTGTTATTAATAGATTTAAACAAAGCTGGCTTTCATTCCTTTATTTAGTGGTGCATTTGGTGAAGCACTTAAAGGGGGCCATTCCAGTGTACACATATAACTGTTTTAATTACATCCTGTGAATTTATTTTTCCAGGGAGAAATATTTCTCAGGGAAAATGTCTATAAAAGTAACTTTAGAAGCAATGTAATTTTGTGCGTGTTTCCTATAGGAAATCTGTTTAGTTTAAGTCCCAGGTTCTAACACTCTCTTTTATGCAGCAGTGCGACCTGAAGAATGCTGCTGACAGCCACGTTAAATCCTTGTATCTCTTCTGAAATTAATTTGCTGATGGATTTGTGAGTCATACCTTGATGGCACCATGCCTACTCTCTCTGGACTGGATTTTGCTTGCAGAATGGCTCCTTCACAGACACCCGCCACCCGAAAGGAGGGACCTTACCTCAACGGGCACTTCAAGCATTGATTTACGTGCCCAAGTTGGTGTTGCATTTGTGAGTTATTTTTACCATCATTTATTTAACCAAGGACAGCCCCACAGGAGCTTGACTGTAGTTTCCCAGATCTAAGAAGAAAAAGCTTTATGGATTTCACAGCCATCAAAGTGAGAGTTCCCAGGAAATGTATCCTCCAGGAGGGGCTTTGGTCAGGCTTGTTTATTTCTTTCCCCTAGGAAGTTACAAAGACAGCTGGAAGCTCCAGCTCATGGCCACTTTGTCACCCTCAGCCTCTCCATTTCTGGGTCTTGCACCTCTTGTTTCACAGTCTAAGGTCATCCTGACCCTAAGGAGTTACCAATTAGCCACATCTCATTCCTCTGTCAAGAAAGAGTCCACATTCCTCTGAGTGACTGAACAGACTACAGGGACAGGCACACTGAGTCCTTGGCCCTGCCTGTCTCTTCTCTGCAGACCTCAGGCTGCTCCCCATTTCGCACAAGACTGTCTCTGCCCAGAGGCTTTGCTTGGGTTCTGCTTGTGGTTCTGGTTGTGGCCAGATCCTCAGCAGCTTTGACTTCTAACACGAAGGGATGGAAAAGCTGTTAGCTCCTTACTGCCAGAGCCTGCAAATCAGCTTTTTCTTCCCTGATAACTTACTGTATGCACTTAGCTCATCCCACTCCGATTTTGCCCTGTGCCTCATCACTGTGGAAGAGCAGACATACCCCAGCACCCCAGTGAAAAGACTGTGATGTACAAGCACTGTGATGCCCCACTTTCTCTGCCCTACATCCACTGGGTGCAGGTGTGAGGAGTTGCACCAGGTCACCTTGGAGAGGAGAGCACCTTTCCTCACCCAAGGAAAAGGGCCCAGGCTTCTAAGAAAGCCAAAGAAAAGCAAATGCAGCTCTTCCTCTTGGTAATGACAAGGAATTGGACACGCCAGGGTGGCCCCTTGCCAGCAAGGGATTTCTAGTGTGACCCTCTCTGATCTTTGAGTTCTGTTTTACACTTGGTTTTCTTCTAGAAGGCTTGAAACAAGGAGTGCTGCTGGCCACCCAGATCCCAGTGCTGCAGCAGAGGAGACACCTTAGGACATGGGACAGTGGCAGCTGGTGCACAAATAGGCTCAGGTTAAACAAGGGAAGAGCTGATGGTCCTTCCCAGAAGAGTAGCCAGCTGTAGGGCTGGAAACATAGTCCAGGTTTGTGCGTTGTCCCTGAAGAAAACCCCACCGGGCTGTAAGTTTTTGATAGTATTAATTGTCCTAATAAAAAATAGTCCTTCAGCTTAAGAGAAGACAGCGTCTTCAAGTTTAGTTACATTCTACTGCATCTTTGGTCCTAATTGCCTTCAGATCAGCCCAACCTAACATGCTGTGCTGCCAGACCCTTTGTCAGAAACATCCTCTTCTTTCCTTTTTCTCTCCACCATTAAACCAGGAGAAGTAAATGTAGCAAGTAGGTGTGATCAGCTCTCTGTGAACTTACTCAGCTCTTGCTGCTCTGAGGTTTCGCCACCTTGAAAATTACATCCTTCCAGAACACAGAGGAAAGGGTTTGAGTCATTTTAGACATAGAAAAAAACCCCAACAAACCAACAACCCAAACAGAGAAATTAGCTTTCCCATATGCAGAGGATGGTGGATCAGCTTTGCCAGCTATAAAAACCTATCCTGGTTACTTGCTCATTGTGGTGACAGGGTATTTTCGCTGTTCACTTGAGACAGTGCATTAGCAGTACCACAAATTAGTCTGTAAGGACCATTCTTTAACTCGGGGAAAGCGAGTCTTTCAATACCACAAAATGTGGCATAGCATTTCACACTGACAAACGCACTTACAAAACATGCAGAAAGTGCTGCAGGCCAATAACACAGGAGGAGAAAGACAGTTGTACCTGATCATGTAAGAAAGCTAGACTCCAACAGATGGAGAAATAGTCATTATTAACCCCTGCTAATTCTTCTCTATCATTACTGCTGGTACTCTTGGCACATCTGCAAACCCTAGCTCCACTGTTGGAAAAAATGTACAAAGACAGTGCTGCGAGTTGCTCGCCATTTAAATCAGAGCAATGGAAGGGAGATGGCCTGCCCCAGACTGACAGAGATCTGTTGCAGAACTGGAGAGGAAGCCAACGTAGTGAATGTTGTCGTGTTCCCATGCCAGCACACTTACTGTTTTGATCTGCCAGTCTTTGGCAGGGCTTGATGTCTCATCTAAATTTATCTGGATTCTGGCCTGACCCTGGATCGAGTTGCCTAATCCAGCAGCCCAGCTGAGTGGCATTATGTAAAAAGTCTCATCCACTCCTACTTACCTCTAAGAAAACCTGGATGGTGGACTTAAGTAATCTTGAAAGGCTTCACCTTCACCACAGGAGGTGCTGAAGTTATGGCTATGAACAGAAAGCATCTACTCACCTAATTAACTCCTGAAACTAAAAAGAATGGAAGATACTGTGTTGAACAGATGAAGTGGGGAACAGTAAGGCTAGCACTTCCTAAACACTTTCCAGTTGGATTGGTTTGAAGGAAAAAGCCATGCCTGGAGCCAAGGCACGAAAAAAGGCCTGGAGCTCTCCAGAGGGGTGTGAGGTCCAAGGCTGAAACGGAGCATCCCATCCCCCTGCAGCAGATTTCACACTGACCTCAAAGGGATGCTTCAGGTTCACACTTTCTGGGAAATTTTTTTTTTTGTCAAACTTAGGCACACAAAGAAAACCCCGAGCAGTTGTACAGTTACTTGCCCAACAGATGCTGTGCCGTGTCTGCCTCGGCTGGCAGAACAAGGCCCTTTTTGGTCACGCTGGTGGAGAAACCTTGAGACCCATCCTGCTTCGCAGGGACTGAAGACAAAGCTGTAAGGGGTCAAAGCACAGTGGTGGGGCCCTGCATTTCTGTCAAGGACATGTGAAGAAAGGATATGACAATAGGGCAAAGTAAGTTATTTTTATCTCCTGAGTGGATAGGAACACAACCTGCTTCTCCAGGAAAAGGACAACCTTACAACTTCTTTCTTGCTGGCAAAGACAAGGTTCCTGCTTTTGCTCTGATGAGTGCCACGCTCACTTATGTTTTTTTTCATGGCTTGCCTGTGAGGGGTCCAAAGGAACGCCTAAATCTCAAACCCTCTTTTCACTGCTACTCAGCTATGCAACTGCACTGTACAGCAGGTTACCTACCTGCACCCAGAACCTGGAGGAAGCCCTTGTGGGTTCTCATAGCACCCACTGTCTCTTGGCCACTGGACTTTCCAGGAAGATCCCAGGACACTCTTCCTTACCAACCTGCACCAGTACTCTCACAAGATAAGAATTACAGAGAAACACTTTTAACCAACTTCCTCTGTAGATGGTTAAGATTCATAGTCTAATGTGAAAAGAAATAATGGAAGTGCTTAGGACGAAGTGCCACGGGCTGCAACTCTTTGCATTTGGTGACAATCTTCTTTAATGGCTTCCATGCACCAAACTCTTCAGGCAACTGGCAAATTCTCCATGGCTGGCATGGCTTTCCTGACAAGGCAAGGATACCCACCTGCTCTGTGGCAGGGGAGAGAGGAGGTGTTAAGTCTTTACCTCCCATCACCCACGCAAGTCTCTCCAGCCTCTAGCTTGCATCTCCTTTGTTTTGTCCCTGGGCGATAACCACCCTGTGACAGCATTGGGAGTTAGGTCATTTCCTTCCTCCCTTCTCTTCGAGGAGTTTTAATTAGCGTTGCCATTGTATTCTTTAATTTGACTGTACTCCTGGCTTCCAGTTAAAGCCCTCCCTTTTTTTTTTGTTATGAGCCCTTTAAGACACAGCTGTAAAACTCTGCAGACCATATATCATAACACTTCATAATCACACTTACATTTTAGTAACGTAGCAGAAATCAGCTCGTTCCTAGCAACTCAAGAAGCGTAAAAGCAGTGCACCAGTGCACGTTAATAACGAAGCTGAGAGTGAGGCATCGAGCTGGAGCACCACTGCCTTTCACTGCCATCCTCAGGGAGGACCTCAGTGGGACAAACCCCAAGGGAGTCAGGGGACTGGGAGCAGCATCTCATTCCCTGGCAGGTCCTTGCTGAGCTACATCAGGTCTGCACCAAGGTTGATGGTTCCTGATGTGTGTTTTCTTGGCTGACTCTGTGGCTAACTGTTGGGATGAGCTGGGCTCCCCTCGGCACATTGTGGGGGGGGGGCCTGCATTCCTGTCAGAGAAGAGCCACAAGGATGGTGAGGGGTCTGGAGAACAAGCCTTATGAGGAGCAGCTAAGGGAACTGGGCTTGTTTAGCCTGGAGAAGAGAAGGCTGAGGGGAGACCTCATCACCACCTACAACTGCCTCAAGGGAGCTTGTAGAGAGGTGGGTGCTGGGCTCTTCTCCCAGGTGATGGGGGATAGAACAAGGGGAAACGGCACCAAGCTGTGCCAAGGGAGGTTCAGGTTAGAGATAAGGAGGAAGTTCTTTACTGAGAGGGTCGTCAGAAGCTGGAACAGGCTGCCCAGGGAGGTGGTGGAGTCACCATCCCTGGATGTGTTTAAGGAGCGGGTAGACGAGGTACTTAAGGATATGGTTTAGTGGGTAAACAGGACATGATGATCTCAGAGGTTTTTTCCAACCGAGCGATTCTGTGTGATTCTGTGTGTGACATGTGGAGAAGGAGGGATAAGAGACAAAAGGGCAAAAATAGATTCTTATCTCATGAGTGTGTAGGAAGACAAGCTGGACATGTGAAGACAATAGACTGTCAGTATAGAAAACTGAGTCAAGCATCCTTTAGAGCATATACACACATGTAGGCACTTCCATCCACTGAAAATGGACATTCTCTGACAGATCATTCTGCTAATTGAACAGGCAAATATATTTTCTTGCTTATTTTAACCTAATCCACCCAGAAGATGTGTTTGTGAGGCCCCGGGCTCCAGCAGGAACACAGTCCTTCACGAAGAGGACAATGACAGCCACACATTGTGCTCATTGGAAGCCATCCAGGCAGCTGAAAAGCACTGCTACCCCTTTTCTGTGCTGACCAAGATCTGCATGGGATGGGGTCCCTCCCCTGTCACATGTTTATGCAGCACCTTGTGCAGCAAAGCCTTGATGTAATTAGCTCCTTTAGCTGTAATGACACCAATCACGGCTGTGAAGCCTTCCCTCTTGATCCCTCGCAGCTGCAGCCCTCCAGCTCACCATGACTTTCTTCTCCCCAGGACCCTATTTCCACCTTCAGCCGTACGCCCACTGGTTTTCACGGCGAAGGGCAGTGCGGTTCTGGCTCCCATGTAGCGCCAGCCCTTCCTCCACCACGCGACGTGCTGCAGCACGCTCCTTAGGCGTTTTTCCTCCTGGCTGCACGTTTAAGGCCCTGATCCAGCACTCAGAGGAGTTTGCAGAGCAGTTGCCATTGACTCGAGCAGGTTTTGGATCAGGTGCTGCAAGTAAAATTTCTCCCAGCCAGATACCAGTCACTAGGGTGTAGTTTTTGAGACTGAGTTTAAATACCAAAGCCCGGGCCTGGACTTGGCTCCCTTGCTGACCTTTCAGAAAGCCTCTTCTCATTTTGCTTGGCAGCTTTACCGGTTCTGGAGCCACCTGTGGGTTTGGTAGGGGTTCAGGTTACTTGCTGATGGCCTGTTCTTCTACCTCTGCCTTTCAAGAAGAGTTCACTCCAGGATTTATAACAGGTTTTTGGTAGCACCCTCTGTACTTAAATCTGTAAAACCATTTCAGTTTAACCACCTGTTTTCACACGCTCATAATTTCACAAAGCATCCACGTTTTGAGATAAAATTTTCCATGCTTCAGCTCTTGCCCAAGGTGCTATTTTTTTCTCTTTAAATAAAATTCCAAAAGAAAAAAAAAATATTTGATCCAAATCCATTCCACATTTCTGCACTTCGCCTGAGGCAAGAAACTTTCCCCATGCAAAAAAATTTCTAACCACGCTTGTTGTGGAGTTCAAAGAAAAAAGGTGATGCTTGGGAGCCGCCACAAACACTCCAGCAAGACAACCGGAGCCCAGCCATGGCCTCAAAACTCTGATCCACCCCAAAGACCTGAAAACGAAGTGCCTCTCCTTCCCCTGCTGTCAGGCAGTGGGCGGTGCATGGCTGATGCAGCTCCACTACCTTGCAGCGCAGCCAGCAGTGACAGCGTTATGGACGTGGCTCCATCACCAGAGCCCACGGCCAGGCTGTGACCCAGCCTCTCCTGGAGCCAACGGGAGCCTTTCCACCAAAATAACCACTTTTGATCACGCTTGCTAGTGCGTCACTACTTACGGGTGTGTTCAAAGCCCTCTGAAGTCAGTAGGAGCCTCTCCAGTCACTTCAGCTATCTGTGCAGCTGCGGTTCAAAGGATTGAGGGGGTCTGTGGGAGAAGCCAGCACAGCTTGTAAAATACATGCCGGGTTTTTATTTTATTTTTCACTCCTTGCTCTTCAGGATGTCTTAGGAAATGAAATGCAAAGAAATAACGCTCGGGCAATACTCAGGCTGTGTAAGATCAAGTGGTTAATCAGGAAAATTGTTTAAAAAGAATCTTACATTGCTCCAGAAATGTTCTCTCAGCTTCCCCGAGCCATTTCTGTTTTCCCCAGTGTTGAAGGTAACATATCACTTGACTGATTTGAACCTGTCCTCATTGCTGTTACCACAGCACGCTGGTCCCAAGCCACCCCCAGGGCCCCAGACATGGCAAACAGAACAGTCCCGACCCCAAGGTAGGGGCCTCGCTGCCTCCAACAACACCTTGGTCCTCCTGCCCTGTAAGGGCTGCCCTGGAGAGTTGTCCCACTTATCACCACCACAGATTAATTTCTGGTGGTGCAAGGTCTCTCACTCTGAGCCCTGGCTTGGAAACTTGGATGTCCAGCTTGCAGCTGCCAGAAGACGGAAGAAAAGGATATGGGAGAAAGAGATCCCTGGTATCACCATTGGATCAGAAGGACTGCGAGGCAGGAACATTCCTGGATCACAAACTAAGGCTGGAGCACAGCAAAGAGCTACTTGGAAAGCTCCTGTGTCCTAGTCCAACCTGTCACACCAGCCTTCCTCCAGCATGCTTACGAGATGCGTGTGGTTCCTGCCCCTCTGTGAAAGCTGCTCTCAGCAACCAGGAGACAGTTTAGCCATGCTCCTAGATGTGTTGATGCAGTCCTTTGACTCAACAGCAGCTGTATCACCACCCCCCTTTCAAGGGAGGATACAGCTAAAAAGAGGACAATTTCTTAAACAACTTCTCCACTATCACAGTGCTGCAGGGGTCTTTACCACCCGGGGACTTCAGAGCAAGCAACAGGACCAAGCGGTTGCATCAGTGGTTGACCTGCTTGATCTTGTAGCCTTCCCAGTCAAGTGTGGCTATAGCCTTGACAACGAGTGCAAGGGTGTAAAAAGAGAGGCAAGCTCCAGGAGACAGTCAGAGCAAGTACTGAGAGTATATGGAGGTGTGGAGGTCCACAGTAGGAGACACAAAGGGGTGGCAGGAATGAGAATTAAATCTTTGACCTAAGAAAGGGTGCTTTACGCTTGCACAAAATAATTTAAGGACAAGTTTTCTGGCCAGACTCTGGGAGTGAGCTGGAAGCGAACTCCAGTGGCCCATAGACACGTCACACAAAACCCCCTCCCTTCTCAGCAAATTTCAGCCTTGGCTGGGCACAGAGATCTGCACTTAATAACCCATCACTTTTAAAAGTGTTGTTGCCTTTAACAGTGCAACAAAACCTCCTGCTCCCCCAGATCCTTTTCTGCAGAAGCACCGGTAGGTGACTGGGACTCAGCCCGACATGGCCATCAAGCCATCTCATCTACGTGAACCTGGAAGGACTCTACCCCTCCTGAAAGGGCTCCTTCCCTCTCCAAGCATGCTTTTTCTCCCACCGGAGAATCATCTTCTCCCCTGCATCCCACAGTGGCTTGCCCACAAAGCCCAGCCCCCAGCAGAGCCAGCCTGAGCTGCAGCAGAGGAGGATGCCGAGGCCAGCCGTGGCGGTTCGCACGTGCCTCCCACCGCAGGCTGGTCTCCCATCCGCAGCCCTGCGCTGGAAGCAGCTGGATGCCTTTGGGTGGTCCTGTGCTCCAGTCACTCTCCGCAGTTGCATACCGAGAGCCCACAAACCCCGTGCAAATACAGCACATGATACTTGAGAAAGTGACATTTTAACGAAATAACACATTGAACGTGCATTCCCACACAGTTTTTGGTCGCTCCTACCAGCAGATATAAAATGCAGCACAATAGAGCAGTATTTCGCTGCGAGAGACCCTGGTCTCTTACCATCCATTTTGGCTCTGAAAGACAAGTATCCTATTAACGTGGGCTCTTGAGTTTACAGCCCTCCGTCTAATGGAGTTAAACATAAAACCAGCCCTTTCTTGACACTTCTGTGCACAGGAATGGAAAGCTGAGAGCCAGGGAGCACTAAAACTGGAAGAGAACACCTTTCCTTCCTCCCAGGCTACCTGATCAGCACACGGCTACCTACGAACCGCGGCCGTTGGGTGGCCCATGAACTCCTCCTGGCCCCAGGGCTGATCTCCAGCACGAGGTGCTCCTCAGCTGAGCTGTCCTTGCAGCCAGTAGAACCCCATAAGGGATGCTGAAGCCATCAAGGAGGCATTTCTTGCTCTCCTTTACCTTGGTTCCCCTCCACCCACACATGGCAACAGCCATAGCTTCATAACACTGAAAACCTATCACTACTGGAAAATCTCCTCTGGCTTTTCTCTGCTTATTGGCTTCCCTGCCTCCAGGCTGCTCAGGATCACTTTAAATCAAGGTCTCTTGGTGCATCCTCCAAAACAGGTATCCCTTTGCTCTCCTGTCAGGACTTTTTTGTTTGGAACCATGGCTGTTGGCCGAAGACTCAACCTGTTTGGACAGAGAGGTACTTTTATTCAGCTTCCACCTTGCCAGAAGCAACAAGCAGCATGAATAAAACTCTTAGCGTGACTAGAACAAATAAACCTTCCTGTTACATCAAGCTGCACACCCCAGGAAGTACTACGCATCTCTGGCCAACCTAAATAACATCTATCTTTCCTCGCAGTCCTCTTCTCCTCCTACCTCCAAGTGTAACTCTCAGTGAAGAGGCTGGCCTGCAAGAGGTGAGCACAACAGAGCGAGATCAGCAGAGGATGCTGAACAGAGGACAGGGAGAAAATCCCTCCTGCAAGAACTGCAGAGGAAAATCCAAGCACAGTTGGGTTTTACAGCTAAATATTGTGTCCAAGGCCAGGTTGGATGGGGCTTTGAGCAGCCTGGTCTGGTGGGAGGTGTCCCTGCCCATGGCAGGGGTTGGACTGGATGAGCTTGAAGGTCCCTTCCAACCCAAACCAGTCTGTGATTCTATGATATGACACAGCAAAGAGTCTTCTTGAAAGACAGACGAGCTCCACACCAGCTGCAAAAGAATTCCAGATTAACTGATATGTAAAAGGGATCCATTTTTACATATACCAGGTGAGTGCTCAATAAGCTCACTCTCGCCTCGCTTTCCATTTTTATAAAGCCAGAGCCAGCATTTCCCAGTACCTCCTCAGAATTTCCAGACACAAGCACCAATGAGTTGAGGACAGCTTCAGTTACTTCCCTCAGTGTTGACAGAAAGTCAAAACACTCTATTATAGTGACTATTCTCAGGTTAACATATATGTTGAAACACTTACTTTTACAAGCATTTTGTTCCAGTCTCCCAAATTTACAAACTTTAACACCTGTGCAAAAAAAAGGCCAGGAGAAGGGAGTTCATCATGGCCTTTTTATATTCAGTATTTGTTGTCAGTCTGTTTTCTTTCACCTTTCTCCCCATGATATGATTTATGTACATTGCTATACACACATGTAACCGTGAGCGCTTTGTTGACACTGTCTGTTCTTTCAGACATACTAGACTTTCATGCCATTTTTCTGATCCCCAGTCATCAGGCTCACAAGACACTTCAAGATGTTGGAGGATTCATTCATTCACATCCTCAGACATTATAGTGGCTGAGAACAATGAAAACAGCGCTCTCATTTCTTTCCCATCTGTCCTTGCAATGAGAACTGCAGCACAGACATCTGTGATGGTCAGTGGAGTAGTATGGGTATCGCAGAGAGAAGTCTTGGGCTCTTTCTCATGCCACTGCAGTAAAAAACCCAAAACACGACGGAAATGGTTAAAGGCTGCTTGTCTGCTTTTAGGAGGACGTGATAAGAGAAAGCCCTGTGTTCTGGCTGCTCATTCACAATCCCTCAGTGTCACTTCTGGCACTTACCTGTCCATTCCTACGCTCCATGCACTGATGCTGACCCAGGACCTACCTCAGGTTGACTCCAGTTTCCAGCTTTGTAACGTGCACTGGAAGTACTGCAGAGATTATTTGAATTGGACAGAAAGACTTCCTTTTTCTCTCTCTCAAGGTTAAAGACAGACCAGCTTGGAACCTCCTGCTTGGAGCAACTGCTTCTTATCCAAACAGCTTCTCCTTCCCAGACAGCTCTGCAATACGCTGTGTAGCCCCTGCTCCTCCCAAACAGAGCCGACACTTGGTCTCCAGCATCAGCAGATGCTGTTCCAAAAAGCAGAGAAGCCTGAAAGCACAGAAGAAATTAAGCACCTCTTGCCACCAACCTAATCTGACGTAAAGCTGTTAGCCAGAAAACAGTCCCTGTGGCTAGGCTGCCAGACCAGGAATTGAGAGATACTGTGCAGCTCCTCCACACCACTTCCCATCCATTTCCTTCTAGACCCAGTCAGTCCTCTGACATAAAGAGAGCTCTGTTAAAATATGCCTTTTGCGTTAAATCAATAGAAGTCCTTTTGGTTTAAATCCTGGTCATCTGAAACAGGGCTCTTCTGGCCTTCTGGGGAGGGAGGAATTTATGACCATAATTAGCCTTTCAAACAAAAGCAGTTACACCGGATGGAAAGCAAGGGCTGTTCCCTTCCACAGTGCTGCAGCATGAGACCTCCCTAAATGTCAGCAGGAGACGGGGAGAACACAGGTCCTGGTCTACCCTGGGCTTGCAAGCTGTATCTGCTATTCTTCTCAGAAAAATGAAATTAGGTCGGTTTGTCTCAGTTCCTGGGTTGCTTCAGTTATTTTAGGAATGTAAGTAGTTTCTCCTGTGTAGATCTCCTCTGTATTATTTATGCTATCAACCTTTAAGAGACCTTGCAGTAAAGATGGGCATGTGGGCCCCTCAGGGTAGACTTGTTTTGGTCGTTGGCTCCACAACATCCCCTTGGGAGGAAGGAGAGAGCAGGGAGCCTCCGCAGCCACACATCCTGCAGGAGAGTGATGCTCAGCGAGGTCCCCAGGACCATCCAGCTCCAGCTGCCGAGCACTCAACCCCACTTGTGCATGCCTCTGTGTCCCTCAGAAAAGCAACTGTGCACATGACCACAAGCCCATGGGGTTGGAGCTGCTCTGGTTTGTAGGAGTGAGTTACCTGGCTCACACAGGGAGACCATGTCCTCTGCCATCCACCTGCCAGGTGTGGAACAGGCAGAAGTTAATGCCAGCTCTGTCCTGGCCCTCTGCAGAGCCAGCAAACCTGGAAGTACTTCCAGTGCTGAAAAGGACAGAAATCACCTGGCCTTTCCACATACAGAAAAAACAAAGTTATAAAAAGATAAAAAAAAACCAACACAAAACCACTAACACTTTTCTTTAAAAGAAATGTCCACTTCTTCAAAAGCTGGAAAAAGACATTAATTTTCCTTGGAGGAGGCTCATTTGGAGAACACATCTGTTTTCTCCCTGGCTTCAAGGAGAAGGTTGTCACCATTCACGTTCAAGTGCTGCTTTCCCTGCAAAGCCACAGATGGAGTTTCCACATCTTCTTCGCCTTCTCCTCCTGATCCAGCGCAGGGCAGAGAGTGAGACTAAAATAACGCAGTGCGTAGTCCCTGTCCTCCAGGGCCAGATGAATTTTCAAAGGTGGCATCTGCCCTTGATTGCATGTCCCATGGTCTGTTTCCCAGTGCTGCACTTTGGGTACCAAGTACCCAAGTACCAAAGTACCAAGCCAGGCAATGGTTGGGCACCCTCTTCCCATGTGTGCTGGGTGCCCCCGCTGCTGACCAGGACAAATGCCTTGCGCACATATGCCAGCGGGCATAGATACTGTGGTAGGATTAGAGGCTTTCTGGGATCGCTGTATCATTTGGTCTGGCCTCATGTGCCTCCTGGCTGACCCATTTAGCAATACCTGCAACCCTGCTTCCCAAACTTCCAGTAAATGGAGGAGGTGAGCTGCATCCTGGTTCCAGCTTTGGCGATCAGCTTAGCCCTTAGTGCAGAAACAAGGCACAGCCAGGATGAAAGGAGCAGCACTCCCTGCGCCACCTCAGAGCAGGGCTCCCATCCCCACCTCCAGCCTCTGAGCAAAATAAATAGCGCAGTCAAAGATAATCAGCACAACTATGCTGTTAGCCAGTGCCGTAAGTCTTCCTGGTTCTGCTGAAGTCCTGAGATGTGCAAAGATTCCCCAGACAGTCATTTTGGGGCAAAAAAAACGAGGTTGGGAGGGTATGGAAAGCTCCCTTGCATCAGACTGTGCCATGAGCCTGACAAATCCTGAAGGAAGAAGCCACATTTGGGTTCTTCCCTAAACAGCAGATACCTGCCTTGGAAAGTTGACAATAGAGGAGGACAGGCACCACCAGGCAGAGCATTTCTCCCACACACCAAAATTTGCCACCCAACTGGCTTAAGCACAACGAGGTGGGGGGGGGGGAGAATGCCAATGTCCTATGACACTCGTGTCCCTGGGGCCAGACCCCTCCTATTCGTTTCTGCCTGATGCTCCCAATCACTGTCGCTACCCAAAAATATGCAAAAAAAGAGAAAACCACCAGGGAGGAAAACCCCACCTCGCTGGTACAAGCACAGGCACAACTGAACACACGCTTGGCCACGTATGCACTACCAAGAGCCTCAGTGGCTCAAAACAGCACCTGAGCACACAAGTGACCTGCAAAAGCAGCCAAAACCCTCTGTTTTCAGCCCATTCCCATGCACACAACAAAGTCAAGTCTGTGGGACTTGACCCAGCACGACATAAAATAAGGCTAACCCATGCACCCTCTGCTTCACAAGTCGTAAATCTGGGGTGGAATTTCTCTCCCTTTTCTTCTTGGTAAGCGTTTCCCTTCTGTGGCTGTCAGATGCAATTGGAGGCCAGGCTGCCATCATCTCAGGTTGGGATTTGGGTAGGAGAGGGAGGGAGCTAATCCTTTTTTCATCACATTAAATTAAACTATAAACTATAGCTTTAATTCCTTCTAATTAAATTTCTCACTGGAAAAATGGAAATGTTATTTCTTAATATTTTTCCACAAAACACAGCAGGAAGCATTTTGGAAGAGGTGCTGCAGGCAGCTATCCGGGGCGTCGTGGGACATGCCTGGGGTTCTCTGGTGGATGAAGATCACTCCACGGCTGGCAGCTCCCGAGCCCATCACAGGTACTAGACTGACTCACCTCCACACATGCATTCAGAATATAGGAAGAAGGGAAGAGTACAAATTCAGCCGACACAGGGTCCAGTTGTCTAAGATATGGTAAACCCTGGTGCTAACCCACCCGCTTGGACTCTCCCGGCAGAGAAGATGCAGTCCCAAAAGCCCTTGAAATGCCAAAGCAGCTCTGCAGTTGCTGAGCTGTATACAGCCACAGCCCTGCCCACCTCTTCTGCAATGTCTGCAGTGGTTGGATCAGTGGCTGGATCCAAGGTGCTTTGGAAAAATAAAAAATCAAAAAACACTGAGACTTTTTTAATTTTTAAAGCAAAGCTGTTTAGGATCCCAGTTGCAATTTGCTTTCAATGGGCTGCATCCCCTAAATCATGTAGGGGTTGGCTGGCTTGTAAATGCCAGGCTTTTCTCTACCGACACAGAAATACAGCTAGAGCTTTGCAATTCTAAAACATTTAAAAGTAATTGGCATTTTCCCCTTTACGTTCCAAGATGTGCTCAAGGGAAGTAACCCAACAGGCAAGAGACCGTCTCCGAGGCCTCTGAACTATTCTGGCTTCGTGAAGAAAGAAATCCAATATAGCAAATTGCAGCGAGGAGTCAGCTGAAAGCAAGATCAGGCTATGAAGGAAGCAACGTGTCCCTCTCTCAGTCCTCCTGGCATAGCGAGCAGAAGGAGTTCCCATTGGCTCTTCAGATCCCCAGCAGCACAGCAACACAGCATTGCCAAGCCAGACCAGAGGGAGCTACAGCAAGATCAGGCACCAGCTCAGCAGGCTGGAGAAACCCAACTGCGACACAGGGACATGTGCATCATGGCCGTGTTGGAAACGGGATGTCCTGGGTTACACAGGTGATCAGGAATTTCAGGTTTCAAGGTAAAAATAGCGATGTTGGTGTTTCTTTTGCCCATGCTGGTGAGGATAATGAGATATGAACAGTGGTAGGACTGTATTCCCAGGTCAGCAGGCAGCCTGGAGCCACAGTTCAGGAAGAGACAAACCACACAGCATTTACCTCCAACGCTGAATCACAAACACTCCAGTGCCAGATCTGGCAAGAGCAAAACTGTTAATTCCATATCTACGTGCCTCCAAGCAGGACCATGTACTAGCAGGACCAACACAGGAGTGAGCTCTGCCTCTAAGCGAGCTGGCTGAATTAGAGAAGCTGTCTCCATCTGGAGGGTACCAGTGTGGAGTAAGAATCTGGGGGAGAAGGGGTGTGCAGAGCCTGCTATCCCAGAGCATCTCCCTTTGTGATGGGTGAGGAACCCTGGCAGACAGCCTCCATGAGATGGGAAGAGACACCTGATCTTGTAGCTAAGGTGCGGGGTCTGAGAGTGGGTGAGACAAATCTCACAACTTCAGACACCAGCAAAGCAAACAGCCTTACCTGATCTGTCTTGCCCGAGGCTACTCTAGCAGACAATGCAGAAAAATGGGCTTTTCTAGGGAGCCCTATTTCTGAGCTCAGCCTGATGATGAGGTGAATTGAAGGCTGCTCAAGAAATGGGCTGAATCTGGAAGCAGCTTAGATGGCCAGTGTATTTGGGCCCAGGTCACCTGGCACTGGTGCCTCCAGAACTGATCATTGAGGCCCCAGGTGAGAGAGGGTCCTTCGCAATCACAGTTGGACCCTCTGGTACCTAAACTCCATCTGAGTCCCGTTTCACACACCTCAACCCTTCAGGCTTCCTTTTCCCTCCACTGTTAAACACAGAACTAAGCCTCCTCCGTTCCCAACCTAGGGAGCAGTCTCCATCAGCCAGGGAACTCACTGATGTCCTCAGATGGAGACCTCTGAACTCACCCCACCATCCCCTTCCAGCCTCCACTGCCCCTGGACCTGAGTCCTCCTGATATGGGGAGGTCCCAAGGCCCCACTGGTGTCCCTCGCTGGCTGGCCACAGTGCTTCAGGATCCTGCCAGCAACTCGACCTTTTTGGCTGAGAAATATTCCCCTGCCTTAACCCAGAGGGGCTGGCAGCCACCTCCCTACCTGCACGAGAGAGGAATGTCAGGCACGTCGTGAAACGACAAGTCCTGCTTCCCAGATCTGTCAGGCTCCATTAGCGCCAGAGGGGCCTGACAATGTAAGGGTTTTAAACCCCAAACCACCGCAGTAGCAAAGTTTCCCTGGCTAATGAACCACCCATGAGCTGAAATGCAAGCCCAAGGCACGGGCAAGGTGTCACATGCAAGAGAGACGCAGGCAGAGGCACGCACAGACACTCCACTCTACCTGTTTTCAGAGAGGCTGCATTTCCCTTCGTGTCGATTTGCTCTTGATTTGCTTTTTCAGTGCTGCATCCTCAACCTGCCTTTAAAATTAAAGCCAAGCCTCATCTCAAAGGCTCTAGCTTTGTTCCATCACACTGGAAACAAAGCAAACCTTGACAGAGAGCCAGCTAAGACATTAGAGACGTTATAATACCCTAAAAGTACCTGATTCTTGTTTAAAGTGGTATTTGATGCAGGAAGTGTCAGAAAACAGGTGCATAAAGATGCAAGAAGTCATCCCTCTGAGGATTCTGGTGGACATCCTGAAGCCCTTTTCCTTCGTATGATGAGACCCAGGACGTGGTAGAAAGGCTCCAATCCTGGGTGCAAAGCAATACGTGGTAGGAGAGGATGGCAATACAGGGCTGGGTCACTGCAGGAGTCCTGCCTTTCTGGACCCTACCCACAATACTGATTCACCATCTAAGTTCACGTATTGAAATACAAAAAAATGACATGGCAATTCAAATGCAAAGAGCACGGTGTCATGGGCTGTTAAGAACAGATCCGAATATTTCTCCCATACCTTCACAAGTCCCCTACTTCCTCTCCACCCCCACCAAAACCTCATGCAGCAAAGCACCTTGCTCATTAAAATGTCTGTATTTAACATACTAAATACTCACGCTATTTGGTGATGATCTGTTTGGTAGGTTTTTCGAGGTCCAGATACCAGAAAAAGAACCAAAGAAGAAAAAAAAAAACCCACAGATTTGCCAATCAAAAAAGGGAAAAAAAGAGAACACTAACACTTCATACACACTCCAAACAGCATGGGAGGAGAAGATGTGCTTGCACCTTATAAAAATCTTGAGAGAACAGCCTCGCAGGGAACCAAAGCCTTCTGTGCTCAGTGCAGTGCCATACAGTTGTGTCTTCGCTAATATGCTTTGCAGATTTAGGAGTCAGTAAAGCTGGACTCTAACGTGCAGTACACTCAGGAGGTCATTAGGCAAACAGTACAGACATCTGCAGTTAACTAAAAAAACCAGTGGAATTATTCACGTAGAACAAGTTACAAGAGCGTGCATTTGGGAGGAAACAGGCACTTAAATTAATCCTTTCCAAATGAACATATGCAATAAAAATGGAATTAACACCTGTGCAGATAAAATACTTCTGCTCCCTTACATAGTGATGCTCGTATTGCATTTTCAGTTGTTCCTAATAAGATTCCTGATGGCTCTGAAAACATGACATCATCTCCGTGATGGTGCCAAGAACTGCAAGTGACACAAGGCTTTACCTCCTCATCTTGTGGCATTGTTTTGCAGATAATTTTCCCTGCTAATAATGAAAAGGATTTAGGAACCTTGTGACCTGCAGGAGTTTGGAACATTTGTTTAAAGGCAGCAAAAGAAGTGTCTAATACCTATTTTTCATGACAGTGTGTTCAAAAGTAACCTCAGTGGAAATGAGAAGCAGGAGATGTAGAGAGAAGTGGCTCAGAAACTGTGCTCAGCAGGGCAGGGAGGGCAAGAAGGCTGTGAAGTCCTGGTAAGTGAGAAACAGCAGTTCCCGTTTAAACAAACAAGTTATTTTAATAGCTCTGCAACTTGAGCATTCAAATGAATATAATTTTATCCTGGGTAATATCAACATCTGAAGATCAATGCAATAAAGGGTTTTTACATAATTTTTAGGCTTCTGTTCCCTAAACATTTTATATCTAAACAAGGCATATCTCAGTTTTTCTCTGCTATTTTGTTTCCATTTGGTAGGAATGTCAGTCAGTCCAAAGGCTTTTCGTTCCCCCCCCCCTTCTTCTTCACCTTCTTGAAGACAGGTTTATGCTAAGAACCATCCTCCGGATTTTCTCTTCGTTCTTTAAAATATTAGCTTTAACAGCACAGATCTTGTCTTGCTGGTCTTTAATCAACTGCTCCAGTTCAGCCAGATCAGCTTTTAATGGTTCTACAGCACTGTCTGTGATGCTGAAAGAAACACAAAGAGCCTAATGTTATTGGAAACATTATCTTGCTGCGGGTTACTCAAGCCTCCAAGAAAATACATTCAATACCTGAAAGTTTGCAAAGAATTGAAGTTACGCCTGTCCTTCCTGAAAGGAAGTGTAGAGTAAGAAGCACCAAGGCAAAGCTAATGACATGGACAGAGTAGGATATTGTTCAAGAGGGATCACCCACAATTCAACAGGAAACAGTCACTTCTTGGCTAATCTAGCTTTTCTGCTAAAATCTCTTTGCTTTACAGTTATTTCACCCCACACTATGCGTACATCAAGCACTTCTTTCATTTTACACAGCCAAAAGCTGCAACTGCCTGGCCAAGGATGAAGCAGGACTCTGTGGGATATAACCCAACAGGGACCAGGGAAGTTGTGGATGTCCCCTCCCTGGAAGTGATCAAGGCCAGGTTGGATGGGGCTTTGAGCAGCCTGGTCTGGTGGGAGGTGTCCCTGCCCATGGCAGGGGTTGGAACTGGATGATCTTTAAGGTTCCTTCAACCCAAACCATTCCATGATTCTAAGAACACCCACTTCTTACTGGCACCCCTGGGTCCTACCCAGAAACACCTGGTAACAGCCATTCCTGTGGGCCTCATCACAAGAGCTTAAAGGAGAAAAACACATGGCAGAGAGGGACAAATACAGCTGCTGTGGAGGTTGCTGGCCCGCTACCAGCTATTTCCAAACAACAACAAACCAGCAATCCAGCAGCAAGACACCAGCAGGATCAAGCTACAGCAGGTAGATGTCTGAGAAGAGGCAAGGTAAATGAAAACTGACTTATCACTAGCTGCTGACAAGGGCTGGCAATCCCCACGCCAATAGGAAAGATAATAAATCCTCTGCTAATAAACCACGAGTACATTGATGTATCTGAAGTGAATGGGATTGTTTGGCTCTAAAATAAATGTGCCCCCTTCCATAATGCTTTGCTGATCATCAGGAACGCTGAAGAGCCAGGGAAACGGCAGACCAGACTAGCCTGCTGTCATTCTGAATTACCCAGTTACTTTGAGGACTCATTAGCTAAAGTCCACATCTCAAAATCACTTCGTTTTCCCCTCCTTTCTACCACATTAGCATAAATCACAAAAAGCATCACTAGAAATTGCACTAACATTTCTCCAATGGGATTCTTCAGTTGTCTTTCACAGAAGCAAAGAAAACAAAGACGTGCATCCAAATTCCCATACATATGGGAAGCATTGTCTTCTTCATGCCTGATACTCTCTAATTCTTTCCTGAAGGCTCGGACATGCCTTTGCACTGCACTGATCTGATCAGGATCTGGTACAAAACCTTGTCAAGTGCAGGGATATGCTGCAGCACTCTTAGCTTGTGAAAGGGAACTGGGTGGCCCTGCTGAGGAGATGCTAGCCTGTCCACAGCCTCACACAAAACAGCTGTAAGCCTAATTTGACATAAATCTGCAAGCAAAATCAGCTGGGTGGGTCTTTCTTCCCTCTCCTTCTCTTCTTCTTGCACCACTGTCAAGGAGAGAGTTTTGTCCATAGAACACTTTCTTGGGAACTCAGGGGATGTGGGAGTCTAGCAAAGCCTCTACAGTCACTGTGCTGGGAAACCAGTCAAAGTATTAAATGACTGGTTTGGCAAGGCCAAAGTGGCTCCACTGAGTAAGCACATGCCTGGAGAAAGGCCTGAGACTTGTCGTTAGGTGTGGAGCAAAGGCGAGTGAGTCAATGCCTCAGTTTCTCCAGCCGTAAAAAACAAGCCAAACATCATTTCCTTACTCTTCACAGGGATGGTGCATTCTGAGGCCAACCAGAGTTTTAAAGCCTGTCAAGGGTTTGGGATAGAAGGTGCTATGTAAGTGCAAGGAATTAACGTTATTACACTTTATATGTGAACCAAAGCCCTAATTCCCACCCCAGCCAGTGGACTAAGCCAGCAGCTGTAAATTTCTAACATTTAACACATTACTACCTACCAAGATAGGACTTAGCTAACACTACCACCCATACTTGCTTCTGCGTGAGTGAAGCATGTGGATTCAGGGAGCAGTAAATCCATCTGGGCTGACTGCAAATCCAAGATCGATATCTAGCTCATGTTTATGATCAGAGGACACACAGCTCGAAGGGATGTTCTGCATTCAAGGCGTACGAAGACACATTGGCGAGACAAGTAAGGCCAAAAAACCTGTTTCTAGGCTAGAGGTCCTTGTTTCTATTATGCACGTCACCACTACTCTCCTAGCTTTCCAATGTTGTTTTTTAACCTTGCACAGAAAAAAACAATAACTGCTGTTATTAACACCAGCGTGGAACATGCTGAATTCAGCGACACAAAGAGAGCAGGTTGGGACTCAGGAATCCACTGCTAATCCTGATTCAAAACATAGTTTGTCTACTAAGCTCTTCCCCCATTGCTCCTTATGTATTTGTGAGAAGAAGAAAACGAAACATCGAGCCCTCTCACCTCACGTGCATCATGTGAAGTTGAGCTGAAAAGACCTAAGACTTTAGCACTTCAAAAAACAATTCAGACTGCAAAAAAAAATTTCCCAAAACCACAAAAATGACTGATGACAAATTTGCTCTGAAAAGTGCGCAAAGCTCTCCCCTCTCCTAAAACCAGAAACCTGTCTCGAGAGATAAATCAAGCTTTCCCTGACCACACTCACCTTTGCTCTTTCTGCAGAGCTTCTGCATGCTGTCTGTTCTCATGCCGCCACATCTGCAGCTCGTTCTTCATGGCATCCATGTCTTCCTGAATGTAATCCATGATCCTGCCAAGCATAACGGCACTCCGGCAGAGAGTCTGAATAGAGACCTGAAACTTCTCAATTTCTTTGGCTACCAAGTCTCTCTCTTTCTTCCTAGCTGCTTCCGATACAAAGGGCATCTCCTAACAGAAAGAAGAAAGCAAGCATCAAAACTAGGAAAAATGTTTGTTGCACGTGAGGTATCGAATGAAGAATGTTTTAGAGACTGCTAGCTGTGAAGTATCTGCAGAAACGTTCATGACAGTCTGCAATGAAAGAGAAGAACTGAAGCAACAGTCAAGCAATAGATGAGCAGAGAGTGTACTGTGTCCAGGTCACCGCTGCTAGAGGACTGCTACTGTATTAAACTGTTTTTCAGATTGCAAGTGCACAAAAGTAAAATCAGTACTTGATCCCACAGAGGACGTCACTGATGTTCTCAACGTGATCTTTCTTAAACCAGTTGGTGTAGGGGTGGAACCTCCTTCTCATTCAGTCATGGTTTACCTCAACCTATTTCTATATATCAGAAGGGAAATTTCGGTGGCTTAATGTGGTGCCATTGAATGGAAGCTCTTAACAAACATGTAATACTTATCCATCTGCTGCTGCCACTGGCTGCCACCATGCTTGCTGTGTAAACCACACATCCATCCATCCATCCTCCCCCTGCACACTCCATGGGGCAAGGCTGGATTGTCACCATGTCACTCCAGAGCCCTGCACCAGGACTGGGTGGATTGGCATTTACTCTACACTGCTGCAAGTACCAGTGTGTAATGACACTGAAAAAAAGGTCATGTTAAACTCTGGAAGAAGATGATGATGAAATCTGAATTAAGGCAGTAATTTGGAGAAGGAAAAGCATCCCTGTTCATAAAGTTATAGGCTATGGCACCATAAACGTTCCTTTCCATAGTGTTTTTCTGCTACTTGAGAGCTGCAGCAGATGCTGAAGGGCATGGTCTCCATCTAGTTCTCTAAATCTCTCCCTTCAAGATGCTTCTCTCCCTCCACTGCCTGTATCTGGATTTCTAGCTCCTAATGCTGGTCCTAATGCTGCACAGCTAAAATAGATGTCGGTTATTCCATGCCTTGTACTTCTGTTAACAGTGGTTGTAAAACCAGGCAGGCTGCAGATGTGGCCTCAATAAACTCCACTACTCAAAAATAATTTGGTCTTGTGCAGACTTCCCTCATGTGCAGCCAGGAGAGTCTCTGTGGTCAATCTCCTGAAGCCTCCTAGCTTACTGCGAGTTAAATACAGGGAAAGGGTTTGCTAAAGCGGCAAAGTCATGAAGAGCAAAAGGATGCCATGAAAAGAGCAAAGGGATGCCACGTTATTAACACACTGGAATAATCTTATTCCAGGAAAACCTTCCCTGAAAACAACAATCACCATTAAAGAAAAGTCCACTGCTTCTTCTCTTCCTTCAAGAAAAACAACCTAATTTTTCTTTCTTTCCAAGAGCGCAACAGGTCGAATTCCCAGACCGAGTTTCTCTTTAAGACACACAAAGCTTTAACTGAAGTTTATTTAAACTCATTTTGGTCATTTAATGTACGCTGGAAAACTAGAAAGCTTTTTCTCTACCACCACAACTGCAGGATCAACCAATTCCTAAGCAGAGCTCCTAGCAGCTAGATAAACACAGAGGTGGCAGCATGCTTCTCCCTTGCTGGGACACCAAATTGACCATGCTGTCCCCTCCTGCCCTCCTACCCAACTGGCCTGTCTTCCTGTGCGAGCTGTGGGCTGTTTGTTCAGCTGCGTTTGAAGGCAGCAGGGACTACAGCCAAACATATTTCAGCAGCCCTTGGCTTACTGATATATATATATATATATATATACACACACATATACACACACACACATATAGATATATATTTTAGAAAAATACTTCTAAAGATTTGAAGGCTGAGATTTACTTATGTCTGATGCTTGTGTTTTACCACACACGCGGCACATGAAAACTGTGGGGCTTCGGAGTTTACTGTAATTTTATAATGTTAACGTTGTTTAATTAGGAACTGGGCTGAAGTGACAAATGCTGTTGAACTCCTGACCTTCGCTTCCTAAGTCAATTCATGAGTGCTGGCTAAACTGTTAAAAATAACACTCATCTTAATTCCTTCTCACTCCACTCGTACCTCTCTCACAGAAGCAGGTGTTTCATTATACCACATTACATAAAATACGTTATTGAGATACTTTCTGGAGCCATCCATGTGTTCACTGTCCTTTTCAATGCAAAGATGAAAGCGCTGCTTCTTGACCCATTTCATCCTCCGAGAGCTGGTGAGCACAGCTGCTTAGGCTTGCACAGACCTCCTCCCCTGGGTCTCCTCCTGAGCCAACCTCTGAGGACAGTGGCCAGCGGTGCTCCCAGCGGTGTCATCCAGCTTCTCTCCCTGTTGATCTTGCAGCTTCTCAGAGAAGAGAGCTTTTGTTGTATCATTTCAAACATAGCCAGCTTTCCAGGAAGAAGTCCTATTGCCTTGTTTATCCTCTCCTCCTAAGTACAGGGAACCCGTACCACTTGCTTCCCTGCCATCCATTATAAGAAGCCACAGCCAAGAGATAGTTGTATTTGAAACAAATTCCTTATCTCAGAAGCGAGAAGACTCAACCGGTCCATTATCTGAGGATGTAGTTGGGTGTGTGAAAACACGAAAAAGGCTTCATTTTTATTTTCCAAACACCAAGCTCAACGTTTTACATTCTCGTAATGCTGGCGTGACCTCCCTGGTACCTAGACAGTCCAAGCAGCCACACTTCTCAACACCAGCAAGTATGGTATGAAAATAAAAAACGAAAAAGAAGTGAAAATCCCACAATTCAGTAAACAAACAAACCAGAATTGTACACTTCAAAACATAGATCCAGCTAACAATTTGAAAGGCTCCGTGCTAAGATACACAGTTGCTTGAAAAGCTCAAGTGGAAATAAAACACCATGGAATATTTTCTATGAATCAGGAAGATGCCCTTAAAGTGTATTAGCAAATACTCAAAAATAATTTTAGTGTAGCTCCAGCACTCTTTCTGTAGTTCAGTTCTTCAGAACTGCCATGAAGAGGACAAATCAGTATCCCATCCAAAGTCATTTCAAAACTGAAACATACTACCACTAAAAATCTATTAACTGCTATTCAGACTTAAACAGGTACATCAACAGGCTTGTTAAAAAATCCCGCGTCTCTGAAACACAAACTATGTATCTAAGTGCTGTAAGAACATGCAGGAGTTTTTTCAGTATCTCTCTCTTTAAAAGAGAAGCACTTAAACTTCAAGCTCCCAAGAAAAACTTCCCAACACCCAAATGTGCAGCAGCTCAGCTGACACGTTGCTGTCCCTTCTCACAAGTTAAAAAAAATCATAATTTTTTCCTTCATTTCACTAACGCTTGTATGACCGAGATGCCGTGTTACATCTCCTGCAGCCTACGGAAAGCTGAGCTGCTCAATCAGCTATTGCTGATTAAAAGTATTTAAGAGGGGCAAAAAAAGCCACACTGCCTGCTGCCAGGTTCATAGTCACAGTCACGGGTTAAAATCTACATGGGACACTCGTTTAAATCACTAAGAATTATGGCAGATGGTTTATTACAACAGGCAACGTGGGTGGTGAGAGTCCTGAATGCCACCTTTGCTCATTTTGCACAAACAGGTAACAGGATATATTCAGTTTTAAGAAAAATGCCAGAATCAGAATTGTTCTAGACTATTTAATTAGGCCGTACACCTCAGTGAACTCGCCTTTCACAAAAGCCCAAGAATCAATAAATTATCCCCGTATAAAAGACTGTATCACTTCTGTAGGCCCAACACACTTCCTTTCCTTCGTGTTTTTCATAAGGCACCAAGATAAATGTTTATTTTGGATTCCTGGGAAAAAGTCTGCCTTTCCCATTACCTCAATGCGAACAGAACACAACGTGGACTCTGATGCAAAGACCCGAGAAATTAAAAAACAGGAATTTTCTTTTTCATAAATGAAGGGGAAATTACCAACAGGGCTGCAGAACCCACCAGAATTTACTTAGGTTTAATTTACCCTGGCTAAAGCAATTAGTATAAATATGGCAGTGTGCACAGCTCCATAAAATGGATCATTCACAAGACATCCATTTCTGATAGCTGGGCTGTTGAGGGCATTTGAAGTGCCTGACATCTACTAAGCTAAAGAGGTGGCAAGATATTCTCCCCCTCCTGCCCCTCACTGCTTGAAAAGTTTCTTTCTAGAACCAGTATTTGCTTACTGTTATATAGCTTCTCCTTTGTTGCCATCTTTTAAATTAACAGTTTTTAAATATGAACCAAATTAGAACAAACATCCATCAAGTACCTAATAGTTTCTACAGCCCCTTTTAACTATATTGTATTATGCACTATTATGAAAACAGACCCAAGTAATCATAGTTTTATTGAGCTTTACCGTTTCCCCCCTACCTCCTTCTATAGGACAGGACAGAAACTTCATTTTGGACAAGTAATATTGATACATTAAATGCAAAAACAACAAGGTGGGTTTTTTTTATTGTACCAAATATTTTTTGATCATAAAGGCTGTTTTCTTTTCCTGGTTTTCACAGAGTCTGCATTTTAAGTAGATTGTAACTATCCACTAGGGATCACCATAAGAAACTCTTTCACAGAAACACGGGGAAAACAGTAAATGTTAAATCATTTCAAATGAACAGGATGCTTTTTCTGCTTATGCCAGGTACTGAGTTCAGTTACAGGCCAAGGAATTGGAGACGCAGTGTTCTTTACCATTAGGTTTACCAGAGTTAGTCTGGCCTGCTTCTGAGTTGGAAGGCAGCAAAAGAAAGTAATAGGATAGCTTTTTAAAGGAGGACTTTTTTTTGGTTGGTTGGTTGGTTGATTGGTTTTTTTTGTGGAGGAGGGTGTCTGATGGTGGTTTTTTCCCCCAGTTCACATTAGTTACATCTAAAAAGAGCTGGACCTTCCAGACGTACGTAAACCACCCACCTCAGCCCCTAGAGCCAGGCTACCTTACTTCACATTCTGTTTGTGTTGGGGAGAAGTCACTGCATAAAGTACCACATACGTGGTGCAGTATTCAGCACACTGAGCAGAATCCCATCAGTCTTACCACACGTGCCAAGAGACAACTCTAGTGGTAATTAACAACAGCAGGTAGTATTAATTCAGCCACAATGGCATATTGGGTGCCAGTCACAGAATCACAGACTGTTAGGAGTTGGA
>NW_010180003.1:3559-5649 GCF_000695765.1 Mesitornis unicolor | reverse complement strand
CCCCGCCGGGCTCCCGCCGTCCGCGGCCCCTTCGTGGGTGGAGAGCGGTGCTGTCCCTCGACACTGCCGCCCGCCCTCCCGGGCCACCCCTCACATCATCCTCCCCCCCCGGAACGGGGCACAGCGGAGCTGCCGTGAATGGCTGCGGGCTTCCCGCTCCGTCCCGCCCCAGCTCCAGTTGGGCCTGCCTCCCCCCCGGCCCGAGCTCTGCTCCCCTCAGTCCCGCTCCCTGCAGTTTTATCCGGCGTTATTGCAGCTCCAGCCTCTGCCACCAGACAACAGATGCAGGCTCTAATGCAAATATTGCCATTTCCCTGCTGAATTAGCCTTGTCACTTAGCCCAGAAGCTGGCAGCGTTAAGCCAGCTTGCATTTTAATTTGGCCCTGAAGTTACTTATTTCATTATTGATCAAACATAATGCTGAATCAATGTTCATCTTGTTACCTGGGCCATTTCCATGTAATACAGTGATAGCACTGCCTGGAGTTACTCATTCCCATCCCAAAGTGACTTTACCATAAAATCAATGCTTGTTTGTTACTGATATAAGGCAGCATCCGTGGGATGAAGAGCAAATAAAGCAGTTATGCCACTGCGATCTAAAAGTTTGGACGGAATATGCACATGAATAAGGACTTTGATATTTAAATTTATTTTATCAGTATCAAAATCATCCTACCCAGGCCAATGGGACAGAAAATTGCAAGCTGCAGTATGATGGGCATTGATACTGTAGGTGTTGCCGTGTGTAAACGCTATCTGGGACCTAATGGGGGGAGCGTTTCTAAACCAGAGTATCACACCACAGCAGATGTGGGCTGTAAGTCTTCCAGGCAGGGACTGTTTGGGAAAAATAGCAATTAATACAATAGTAATTAACGATTGTGTCACAAGATTAGGCTCCGTGCAGTGTTATCTTCAGCCCAGCTGCCGCTCCTTTTCTTTTCTTGTGTTCTCCTCCTCCAGCTAATACACCCAGCTACAAATGAAACGAAGCGCCCCCCCCGCCCCCGCCAGATGCAGCGTCCCCATCTCGGGAGGGAGGCACCGGGCTGAGGACGAGGGCAGGCGGACTTGGGTACCCGGCCGGGGAGGTGGCAGGGGCTCAGTCCCACCGGGCCCGTCCCACCGCTGGGAGGAGGAGTGGGTGCCACGCCAGCCCCGTGAGGCGCACAGCCGCTCCTTCCGACGAGCCAGCAAATATATTGGCATAAAATTAGTGATTTGCACTAACAGATTATAAGTCACCTAAACGGTCAAACCACAGATATGAATCACAAATTCCTATAAAGATTAATGTTTCCTAAGATTCATGGCAATTATGCAATTTTTGGACAAAAGCCTTCTCCCAACCTCTCATTTCTGACTTTAAATATTTTTTTTATCTGAAGTCTTTCCAGGTTTCGGTGGGGTTGCTAATGAACGATTTACCAAAGGAAAGGTTTTATTAACACCTCTACAAGCTATGAAGCTTAAAAGGAGGGAGAAAGGGAGCAGAGAGGAAGTTCAGTAACACAATATACTGACCTACTGGCAACGGTCTGAATGTAAATCAGCAAAGCACCACAATGGTGGTGGTGGTGAATTAAAAAAATAATAATAAAAAAATTAAAAACCCAACTCAGAGAAATAAAGGGGAAACAAAATAAGACCAAGAGGCCAGCTTTGCCCAGGTGGGATGGTCAGAGATGCTCCGGAGCCTTCAGCATCACCTGATGGCTCCTTCCCCCTGTGGCACTCTGCACAGGCTGCTCTGCTCCATGGCAGCAGCAGAAGGAGAACAGGACTCCTGTTTCTGTGAGCAGAAAGGGGACATTATTACTCGAGGAAATAGGCTGGCAGGAGGCGTATGGGACTTCAGGTCTCCCAGGCACTATTTTTCCATTCTTGCCTCTGTGCAGAACTGGAGATAATAGTTGGGGCTGTAGGTAACGGTGTCTGTTCTTATTTAATTTCCCTAAATGGCCTGGAAAGCACTTAAAAGCCCGGAGAGCTTCTGGCCAGCATTTTCTTATTAACTAATTTCACTTCGATCCTATTAAAGTGTATGCTTTATAACCTTCAAATGAACCTCTCCCTCTCCCTCTCC
>NW_010180003.1:2553-3520 GCF_000695765.1 Mesitornis unicolor | reverse complement strand
TTGATACTGTAAATGACCCACAACCTCACCCTCACCCTCTCCCTCTCCCTCTCCCTCTCCCTCTCCCATCACATGGCCCTGCAGCACCCACTGCTGCCCCCCCTGCACCCCAAACCCAGGGAGGCTTGGCTAAGGCTCAGTTGTCCCAGTCCAGGACAGCCCACGGGCAAAAGGTGCTAGAAAAAGAGATTAGGGAGATTTGATTTATTTCACTTTGGGAAAATCTCTGCAATAATGGGGTTTAAATGGATATGTATATTTACCATTTCAAACAGGTTCTGCTGTTTCCTGTTAATGCTCACCATAAATGGTAATAATAAAAGACTAAGTATTTTTTCTCACCTTAGGTCATTAGATTTACAGACAAGGTACTAAATCACTTTAGCTCCCCAAACCTGGAAGGAAAGGCGCACTCCTGTCCCCTTCTCTTTTCCTCCCTCTTCTGAAGAAACCTGCAGTGCGAATGGAGACAAAACAGTTGCCGAGGCTCCAGAAATGTCTTCCTTTAAGAGTATAACAACAACAATTATTAATAATAATAATAATAAGAAGAAGAAGAAGAAGAAGAAGAAGAAGAAGTAGTAATAGAAGTAGTAGTTGTTGTTGTTTACGTTGGCTGCAAAGCGCAGATTGTCAATGGCCTCGTCCCAAAGCCCTAACATGAAGGGTCATTAATTGTGTTTTCTTTCCAAATCATGTGTCACTGCAATTTACAGATTCTGATCAAGAGACTCCTTTCAGATTGATTCCATATGTGATAAGGAATGTGCAGCTTGTTATCTATCTGTCGCCTTGGAATTATGGAAAAGCTTCAAACGTGTAATTTGAAGAGTCTTTTACCCAGCGCTTTGATCTTTCCCTCTATTTTTTTTAACTCTTTTTTAACTGCGGTCCTTCTCCTAATCCCACTCGTTTGTTTACCCCCTGTCCTCCCCGTCCCCGCCTGTGCCCGGACCCTGGGCACCCT
>NW_010180003.1:716-2198 GCF_000695765.1 Mesitornis unicolor | reverse complement strand
CCTCCACCCCCCCCCCTCCGCACCTCCCTGCGGCTCCGGCCGGGCACAGCGGCTCCTGCTCGGCTTCGCTCTCGTCCGCGGGGAAAGGGTTTTGCTCCGTCCCCACCCCCTGCTCCGCTCCCGCCGACGGTCCCCGCTCGCCCTGCCCCACAGCCAGCACTGTCCCTGCAGCGGCCATTCAGTCCGGGAAGTTGTCTCCTCTCCTCTCCCTCGCCGTTTACTGCCTTCTCCGGTTTTTTCCCTTCCCTTCTCAGCCCAGAACTGCATCCCTGTGGATTTCTCCTCCCGTCCATTCGCTCCGGCTATGTTTACTCTCCGTTCCTTTTCCATCAATAAACCATCCCTGCACCTCACATGACCCGGATCCATTCGCACCCATCCATTTCTCGCCTCCAGTGTCCCTCCCCGGGGACCTCCCCGCTCCCGCACCGCCCCGGCCGCTCCCGAGCCAGCCCTGCCCGCCGCCGCCGAGGGACGGCCTGCATTGATCGTGCCGGTGACTAAAAATCATAAAAGAATCACTCCGTGCCAGACCCGCAGCACCAAAAAGACAGGTCGGGTTATGCGGGACACGCGGTGCCGTCACACCTCCGTGACGAGCGCGGCTGCAGCACACGGCGACCAATTTGTCCGATTTTTAAAATATTTCTCCCTTTTCTCTACGAGGCAGATCTATGAAAAACTTGTGGTGTGCATCCAAACTCTCCCCCAATTTCCGCAGCACCACATCTCCCCGGCCCAGCGCTTCCAACAGAAAAGTTTAAAGAAAATTAGAGGTTCGCTCTCTGTTTTCCTTTAAAAATCAAAAGAAATAAACTTCTATCTGAATTTGCTGTTGTTGTCTCCGTCGCATTATACTATCAAAAGCTATTACAGGAGCGACGTCGACTAGAAGAAAATAAATTCCTCCAACTCAGAGTTGTTTTTGCACTAGATTAGCAGATAGGAAATGCTATAAAAATGAATTTAATACGATTAGAGATGTTTCCTACAGATTTTCATATATTGATTCAGGGAATTTTAATTCTGGAGCTTGCTTTGCTATAATCCGCATTTATTACGAGCTGATATAGTTTTATTATAGCAAGCTATCAAGGTCGATTCCTTTAACTGCATAATCTGATATGAATTTAATTTTTAAAGAAATGTAGTTATAAAAATCCATACTGTGGGCACAGTGGTTATATTGAACCTAAATCATATTTTAAAGGCAATAAATCCAAAGAGTATTTAGGAAGACTGGAATATGGTTAAACGGCGCTCCTCCAGTCTCAACTCCTCCAAAGACCCTAAAAACTTTTTTAAAGTAAAAAAAAAAACACCGAGTTTTTCTTAAAAAGCGGATAACGGTGGCAGGTCCAGGTCCCTTCTCCTCTGCCCGCAATCACAGCCCCCCAGGACGGATGAACTTTCCCCGTTCCCTTCGCCTGCCCCCCCTCCGCACGCAGCCGCGGAGCAGGGCGCGCTGGCTCTCGCCAGAGG
>NW_010180003.1:0-667 GCF_000695765.1 Mesitornis unicolor | reverse complement strand
GGGTTAAGAGAAGGGGGGGGGGAGGGGAGAGACGAGAAAAGAGCAAACCGTCATTTAAAATGTGTTGATAATAATAAAAAAAAATCTTATTCGGTAATTAAAGCGCACCTCCGCTCCCTCCCGATCGCTCCCCACAAGCCCGAGCCGCTGCTCCCGCTGCAAATGTTGCCCGTACCAGGTACTTCCTTCTGAGCCTTGTAGGGATTCAGAACAGAGGGAATAAGCAAAATGATCATAAATTTCCTAATTAGAGATTTCGCACCAAGACAAAAAGGTGTTAATGAGTTTAATTCCAGTGCCTGTCATTGTCCCTTTTTTCACACCACTTATTTACTAATGGCCCAGAGGGCTGCTCCCGTCTCTCCTTTGTTAAGATTTTAATTTGCCTTCTTTTCTGCCTTTGATGTAAAATTGTGACCTACAACTCTTTGAAGTCTCTTATTAGGAGGAAAATTAACTTAGCTTTTCCACTGTATCTGCCCACTGTTAGCCCAGACAAAAAGTAGAGAACTCCTTAAAGATTCAGTACATTAGGAGAATTTTCAAGGTAGCTCTGAAAACGCGATTAAAAAAAATCTAATAGACCTTTAAATCTATATTAGGAGATATAACCCTCGCCAGGGTCAGAGAGGGGGAAGGGGGAATATCTTAATAAAGAAAACAAAAT
>NW_010180002.1:0-458 GCF_000695765.1 Mesitornis unicolor | reverse complement strand
CTGGTCACCTTTTAATCTCCCCAGAAATATACGTGACCTCTCCCATGAGGGTATAACCCCTCATGGGGTTATAACAGCTACGCAGGTAGGAAGAATTAGTACTCACTCTGTAACTGTTTATTAAATAGTTGTGAGAGTGCAAGGGGAAGAACTGGAATGGTTGGAGCATTTGGAAGGCTGCTTTCTTATCACTCCATCTTGCGACAGAAAGATTGGAAATTCTCCTGTTGCCGTTTATTTCTGAAATAGGATAACACCTTTGGAAAAGTGGAAATAAACTGCACTCAGGTAAAGCAGACAAGCAGGTTTTGTGCTGAAATGAGTTATATGGTGTTCGTATCCACAATCCAGTAACACGCTCTCCATAAATAACTGAAATATTGGGTCATTCACTTTGTGTGGTTTTTCATCTTAATAAGCATTAAACAGTTTTCAGATGTTGTAAAAAACCTAATTAA
>NW_010180001.1:0-955 GCF_000695765.1 Mesitornis unicolor | reverse complement strand
TTTAGCTTTACTGCTGAAACAGTTACCCACCTCAACCGGTCAGAATTACCCAACCGACCAGAATTTTCTTGTAACTACAACAAGACCATGCCCTCCATAGAAGTATTCTGCTGATGTTACAACTAGCAGGATTGCAACTGAGTTCTGCCAATACTAATAACACATGCTCTAATTTTTTTTACTTTATGTGAAGCAGCAAACACTAAAATAACTGTTTTGTGGTTATAATAATAAAGTTACTGAGTATTAAATTGAAGTTTAATCCAAAAATACATGTTAATCTTGAAGTTTAATAAAAAAATATGTGTTACTCTCTAAATGCTATTTGGGGTAGCAGCTTTGGCTTGCATTTCAGCTGAGTGTTCTTATCTCAAGATTAGACGTCTACCTGAGTTAGTTATCTGGACTTCCTCATGATGCAATGTGAGATATACCTACCTCCTGTAGGGCATCCATTTTACCCTAGACATTCATTTTCAGAAGGTGCTTTTCTTTGCCCACAGACACCAATATCATGACAAACTCAAACCAGATACTTAACTTCTAGATAGCAACAGATAGGTGACAGGATTCGTAGCCACTGTTCCCGATGTTAATTTAGATTTATATATTAATTTTAGATGTATGTATACACAGCTCTGTGAAATGAGGATTCCTTGCCATCTTGCCCACCAGGGAACTCAAGTTATTTAGATAATGTTCAAACACTCTGCTACTGTTTGAAGGGTTCTTGCTAGAGGCACTGCCCTTTAGCCGCAAAGGATGGCAACTCAGCATAAACATTTGGTCAGTTGTCAAGGGAGAAGGGCCTCATTTTTAGTATAAGAAAAAGCAAACAGAAAGAAATAATCAATATTTCAAAAGTTTTCAATAATGTTAGATTTGCTGAAGATTTTGAATTGATATTGCTGTTCAGTTTTTCCTAGGAGTTTCAGCATTCCAGTAGCTATTTTTC
>NW_010180000.1:0-6852 GCF_000695765.1 Mesitornis unicolor | reverse complement strand
CAACCCGTAAAGTCTCTCTCCCTTCTTTTCTTTTCTCCCTCCTTCTGGGAAGGGCAGAGGGGTTCACAGAGAGCATCTGGCCAGGAGTTAGTGGCCACCCCAGCCCTAAACCACGACAGGCTCTGGAAACACCCACTGAGCCCCCGAGACCACATAAGGTGTTCTCCTACTATATATCCAAATATATATTTATAAAATAAACCACCATTCTTTTGCATTATTTGCCTTAAGCCCAAGCAGATGAACTTGATGAAAATAACGTTGTTCCAGCCTCCCCCGAGGTGTCCCCGGTGCTGGATCAGGCGTTGGCTGAGCACTGTGATAACAAATAGAATAACTAATTTTGGTGCTTTATTAACAAGAGCAAAAAGTGGGATTTTTGTGAGCCAGTGAAAGAACTGTTGCATTAGGATCGAGTTTCATTAATCTGTGAACGAAACTAGCTATAGCAACGTCTAAGGCTCTTTTATCTCACTTGGCAGGTTAGTTTTTACAGGTTCCTTTTAATGGAACATTTTAAAAAATGGTGGAGAGAGAGGCACTTAAAGTTGTGTTTGGTAGCACAATTTTTAAATGAAAGCATACATTACATGTCGCAGAAATGACTTTTTTTTTTTTTCATTTACTGATCTACATAAAGCTAAATGTTTGTTTTGATGATTGGCCTTTGCACAAAAAAGGCACTAAGTCAGCAGCGGTGAATTATTTATGAGACCTACTTCAATGTGATTATTCTCTGAGGGCCTCAGAAAATAGTCCTGGGCATGGTGCTGTTTTTCATTCGCTGCTGAGAAACACAGGACTCTAAGATATGCGAGGCCATTTTTCTTTCTTATTTTTGCCCACCATGCCCCACAAACATCAGCCTCTGACCATACCAGTTTGGGGTATGGATCGAACTGGTGGTACTGGGAAGTGGCTCCCCTCCAGTGAGGGATGCGTTTCATGCTGCCCATGAAAGCCTAAAGCAGAGCCCTGCATTAAACCATGGCTCGCTGCTTCTCCAGGAGAAAGATGAAGGCTTTTATGATGATGGGAAGCCCTTCAGTCATAGCCATAATGCTGCAGCTTCTAGAAGCTTCTAGAGGAGGTGCTCAGCCTCCTCATCCAGCATCTTTATTGCTTCAGGGCTTCTGATATTTAAAATTAACTATTACTTTGCAATGAGCTTGTTCTCCGAGCCATAACCAAGCTATAATTACCATTGCTGGGCGTAAACACATCTGCAGAGCCGTGCACAAGGCCTCTGCATCCCAATATAGCGTGCAAAACAAGAAAAAGGTGAAAAGCAGAGAGATCTCGAGCAATTAGCACCTAAAAATTGAGAGACCAAAGAATCCTTCAGTTCTGTCTCCTCTAAGGGAAGTGGTCAAGGTCAGCTCCATCCAACCGTGCCTAAGGCCAGGTTGGACGGGACTTGGAACAGCCTGGGCTGGTGGAGGTGTCCGTGCCCATGGGGGTTGGACTGGGGGGGGCTTTGAGGTCCCTTCCAACCCAAACCACGCTGGGATTCTATGAAATTAAATATCTGTTTAATCACGGTGGTTTATACCAGGCCAAGCAGCATTTCAGTGGGCAGAGATGCCCATTTTGGAGAAAGGCTGCCAATGGCAACACATTGGGGCGGCAGAATTGGGGTGCCAAGGACAATTTGACCTTTTCTCTGCTGCTACAGGGATCCACAGCACCTTGCCCATGCATCATCACGGCGGCCAACAGTGGGAAAACTCAGCATAATCCCAGTGTTTGCACATTAGGAAGGCGTGAGGCAGTAAGTGGTGGTTTCGCAGGCTCCGTTTGCTCATTGCCGGGTGCCTTTTTGAAATAAATTTCTCTTGACTTCCTGTATTTGAGATTTCAGTTGTTTGGCTTTTGGCTTTGCAGTCCTGTTTTCTCCTTGCTTTTACCCTTGGTTCTGTGCACGCAGCCAGCATTGCACAAGAAATTGGGATAAAGTGCTGGAAAAGCCAGGAAATTCACTGTGTGCACGGGACATTTGGTGTCCCAAAAGTATGCAATTCTTTATAAGTACAAATGCACAATTAATTGTAATTATTACACTAGTTCTGTACAGACAGATACAGAAAATACTGTCAGCTGTGGGGACAAATAACCCTACGATAATTTTGGGAGAATATTAACCGAAGATCAATGTTTTGCTGGAATTAGAAACCGCCAGGAAACAGCAAAAAAACCTTAAATGTGCCCAATAACCTTCCCTTTTGACAAGAAAATGCAATCTAACCGTAGGAGCTGCCATGGAAAGAACAACTACTTATAATTTTTAATAAGAATTTTGAAGCTACGGGTTAAGACATAGCGACATCAAACAATGAAGTGTTTCATGTGGGAGCTGGAAGGGCTGGAGCTGCTGCAATTTTACCATAGTGGTTTGAAAAATGATAGCAAATGGCAGAACCTATTTTAAAGTCAACCTTTTAAGCGTCTCTTAATAAAAATACATTTTTAATGTTAATTAAGAAGATGAAATAACTCAGACTATTCATTCTCTGGCTCCGAATGCTTCTTCGGAGGACTGCTGTTACTCACATAATTAAAATATAGGTTATGGTCTCTCACGTGTGTCCTTCTCCGTATATGAATTTAAAATTAAAGCCACACGTTCATTGCCTGAGTGTCCATATCCAAATAAATCACTTGCCCCTTATTTTCAGATATGTTAAGGATAGAAAAGGCTGAGATTTGGACCAATAAAGGAGAAGGGAACAAGCAAGGCAGGAAACCTCAGTGGGGTTGGGGATGCAATGGCTCATGGGGCACCAGATTCACACCTACACAGAATGCCCGTGTTTGCTCTAACATGATTTAACCCTTTTAAATACACTGCAGCCAAGGATAATGAAGCAAATCTCTATTTTCAGAAGGTCTGCATTCCATTTTCAGAAATATTTCATTCATTAGCATGAACGTTTGGCTGCTTTTCCCTATTTTGCTGAAGATGCCATATTCCTGTTGCATTACAGCATGGAGACTACCGAGGTGGGTTTTAAGTAATTACAGCAGGTTTCAGGGTCTTTGACACTGAAAACCTTCTTTTCTGTGGTTCCCAGGCTAAATATTTCAGGAAAGGCTCGAGGAAATTCAGCAGCTGAGAGGACACATTGATTTTGCTCATTTATTACATACTAACACTACCGGCCTTGAATCTTTCCCAAGTTCTCTATGCTTTGCAGCAATATTTTTCCCCTAAAATGAGCAATCGGAAAGCCTCACATCTTAAATCTGCCTCAGGTATATTTGCAGTTGAACTGGAGCTGGAGGTGTACAAAAGCAATGGTCCTTGGGGAACCAGGTATACAAGGTGGGTGATAAAAAAAAGATTAAAGAAATCAACTCTGGCCTTGAGTGCAGCTTAATGACATGGGGCTGGGTAACCATTGCAACCAGAAATGGGGACTAACACCACACTGACCAGTTTCTGCATCCCTGTCAGGCTTCACAGGATAATTATTTAGCCTTAGAAATAGAGCCCAGCTCGGTGAAGAGCAGGGAGCCGAGAGAGGCCCCCCCAGCCTGTTAAGCAGATGTGCAAAATGAGTGTAAATTTGCCTCTAGGTGTCAAATTTTCTCTCTCTATGGAAATCGCTGTATATCTGGTTGAATAGGTAGTAATATAATACCAATTTTTCACTAAGCTATGAGTTTTGTTCCTGGGTTTTGCATTTCCAGGTCTGTGCTCTGATCCCAGAGCCCTGTTTTCAGTCCTTGGTGAAGGCCTCACACGGCTCCAGGTTTGTCTCCTCACAGCTTAGGCTTTCTTTCTCAAGGAAATCACCTATTTACGTTTTACACAGATGAAAACAGTGGTTCAGCATGACAGTAGCGACCCATCAAAAAGAAGAGATGGCCTCAAAGCCCCCCCAGTCCATGGAGAGGGCAGGGACACCTCCACCAGCCCAGGCTGCTCCAGGTCCCATCCAACCTGGCCTTGGGCACTGCCAGGAAGGGGGCACCCACAGCTTCTCTGGGCAACCTGGGCCAGGGCCTCACCACCTCAAAGGGCCAAATTTCTTCCTAATATCTCATCTAATATCTTTTTTGGTGCCTAAAGCAACAGCTCGAACTGAAATCCACACACAAGCTCCTGAGTGAAGATCAGCACAACCCTTGGGGTTCAGGCTCACAAAGTGAACCCCTGCTGAAATCAAACTCAAATCAAAGCCAATATGCAAATGAATGCATCAATTAATAAATACTTAAACACAACCTTAAAAGGACTTTTCCCCAGTTAGGTCCTGTTGCACTCTTGCCTGTTTCTGTGGGAAGTTGTCAAGAGGGTGTGAAAAGTGCATTTATTTTATGATGTTTTAGCAGAAAACACCAAACATGTTACATGGTGACTTTGGGGAAAGCTGTCCTGCATAGTTTTAGACTTTCTCCTTGAACAGAACCTGCATTTTAAAGCTTTAAGACAAGCATAGTTTTATCATTGCTATGTTAAAAGTTATCTACCGAATCATTAAGGTCAGAAAAGCCCTCTAAGATCATCAGGTCCTGAGCCATGGATGTCCCAAAACGGACACACAGCACCAGTGTAAATTCCCAATTTCTTTCTTTTCCCCCAAAAGCCATCTGTGGGTGCTTTCCTTGCAGCACAGCAGGGCCACGTGTGGACCAGAGCTGCTTTTCTGGAGGAGAGCTCCCAGCCTGATCCCAGCCGTAAGCCCTGGGCTTACCCTGAATGCTCCTGTGACCCCTTTTTGTGGATAAACCTCGCCTGTGACGTCTCACACGGCTTTTCAGCATCCCCACAGGTCCAGGATGGGCTTTTTTGCTTTACCAGAGAGCCCTGCCTGGTCCAGTCTGTTACTGGTTATACTGGTTTGGGTGGCATCTGGGGGGAAATAACAGCATCTGGTTGCACGCAGAAAGTCCAAGCATTAAGTGAGGCAGCTGCCACATGGCGCAGACAGCAAAGAAATGCACAGGTTAAATTTTAAACATATTATTTAAACATGAAGGCTTCCTTGATTTCATTTTTAAAGTTCCACCAACACAGCGGTGTTTGCAAATTGTATCGTTTTTATGTTTAATATTTATCGCACCACGTCTGATGTTTTGCTTATTCCAGCACCCTCCTAATTTCTATACCGCTGAGCCATGAGGTTTTATTTTCTTTATGGGAGCTGGTTACTCCTAAGTTTAAAATATGTCTACATATATTCTAAATTCTAAGATGAAGGAAGATTAATGTTGTGGAAACCAGCTCCTTTAGAGAATATTTCATGGAAAGATGCTTTATTCTTTATACACATCCCGCACTGAAGGCGATCCCCGTGTGGTACAGATGCTGCTGATCTCTGTAAGCAGAGAATATTCAATAATTCAGTGTTCAGGGAGAAGAGGCCTGATGCAAAAAGTCTTCCCATGGGATCCATCTATAATTTATTCTGGAGGGAAAAGACCACAGAAAGTGGGGTTTAGGGGTTATTTTTAAATCTGTCAGCCCTGAGACCTGCTGTCTGTCTGACTCCAGGTTCTCACATGCCAAAGTAACCCCTCTCCAGAACATAAAATGCCTATTTTTAACTTTTATTTTTCAAATTACAGCCTCTGCTTTGGGTGAAACCACTGCTAATCTACAACTAAGCAAAGCAGGGTGAAACGTCAAGGGGCAAGAAGAGGACCAGACCCCGGGAAAGGTTTCTTGCCTTTCCCTCCTCTTTTTCCCCCCCCTTTTCTCCCAAAAGGTACCTTCCCATCGCAGCCACTGCACACCATCAGTTACCCAGCCTGCAAATCACAGGACCTGCAGTAATTAGCCCTACTGAATTAAATGCTGAGGATTAACCTGGCTAATTAGTGTCAGCACACATCACCCTGCTACAGCCCTGCTCCATGGGGGATGCAAGTCAATACCTTTATACGAGGGGGAGTCGGGTGGCCCAGAGTCTCACACAGTCACCTCACTCTGTCTTCTGGGTATTATTTCTCTCATTTTCCAAACAGCAATTATAGCAAGACCCAGACAGAAAATTTCCAGAAGTATTCAAGTAATTCCAAGTACAAACCAAGAAAAAGCCTGAGACCAAAGTCAATGTAAACCCCAAGCAAGAGCAGAGGTTGGATTCCTCTCCTTGAGCCTCACGTTCCTGTTATCTGCCACCGTTATTCCCAGAAAAGCCCGAAAACCTCGGTTTTTTTGGAATAGCAGCCAAAGCACATTTCAGCTGCGCTCCAGGCATCTATCCAACAGACAGCAAGTGCCAACCAGAGAGATGTCTAATGTGTATTGTAACGTATAGCCCACATCAGGAGAATTTGCTACCATCAAACCCAAAAGATTGATGCTCCAGAGTGAGGAAAATCCAGCAGCAACACGAGACTGATCTGATCAATCAAACAGCACAAATCGCCTGTCAAATACTTGTGATCACTGCTAATTATCAATAAAAATTAAAATAACTGGATAAGCTAAGGAAAATTGTGGTAATTCCTGGAGGGGGTGAGCTGGCGGCAGCGTTTGCTCCGTTTGCAATGGATAAACAAGGCAAAGCAGATGCCAGAGCCACAGCAAAACCGGATTTGGGGATTTGGAGGGAATTATTTCTAAGTACACACCGGGGATCGCAGGGCTCCTGCTCTGCTCCAAAGGCTGGCGGCTCGAGAACAAGGATTAAAAAAGCCTTTTCTTCTTCTATCATGCTATGTCCTGCAGCTCTGGAAGGAAATTTGGGGTTATGAGGACATCAAATCGCTGTCATAGCCCTGCAAACAGCGGGGTGTTTGCAAGAGCCGTTTTGGAAGGGATGGAGCAGCAATTGATTGATTTGCTGCTTATTTTTTTAAATTATTTTTTTAATTCTATTATTTTTATTCTATTATTTTTTA
>NW_010179999.1:4707-19484 GCF_000695765.1 Mesitornis unicolor | reverse complement strand
GGTTGAGGCCTGCTGGGCCGCCAGCCGCCGGCACGGTCCGGGCCTGAGGCCCCCGAGGCCCGCGCGGGTTCTGCACCCACAGCAGGGACGGGGGACGGGGCGGGGGGGGAGCCTCTGTCCTTTGAGGGCCGACTGGGTGTGCAGGTCCATCCTGCGTGTCCCAGGAGCACATTGGTTGGGATTTCAGTTGCCAGAGCAGCTGGAGTCAGGGCTCTCTCTCATCTGTAGCCCATTTTTTGTGATTGTTTCCCGTTGCTGAGGGGAGTGGTGGTCGCTGGTATGGAAAGTCTGTCTTGCGGCTGAGTTTGATTCCTCCTCCTCACACCACAAAAATATGACTGAAAGTGTCTCCTTTGTCCAAGCTTCTTCTGACTGTAAAACTAACCTGTTCTGCTCCTGTCTCCATCATGTCATTGGTTTTGGGCTTTTCCTTATGTATTCATTTTATGTTCTTGTAACCCCTGCAGCCCTCACTGTGTTTCCTTCCTTGAGTGTCTCTGGTCTCCTCCCCAAGAGGAAATGCACAAAGTGTGCGTCAGGAGAAGTGATGGTTGAGAAACAAATGCTAAGAGATGAAGGAAGTTCTGTGACGAGGCATGGCCAGGCTAACACGCAGATACCCCTGGTCCAGGACACTGCCCTGGCCACATCGCTTGGATCGTCTGTGTTAATGGACGAATCAGTGTTTGCCTTTTCGCACCGCTGCCCTGGAGTTTTTAATGGGTTTTGTGTTCAAAGTTATTTTAAAATAACAGCTCCATCGTTACGGTGCTTGTCGTTGAGTTGCGTGCTGAATCTTTCGAAGAGAGGCACACGTGTCTTTTATTTACATTCCTCGCGTGCTGTTCCTCTCGCCCTCGTACCTGGGAGTTTCACGGTAACTTGTGATGAGACTGCGTTTGTTCTGTAGATGGGCAAGCTGAGCGGCAGAGGAGTTGCATGACTCTCTCAGGTTATGTGACAAGTCTGTAGCAGACTCTGCGTGGTTCCTGGGACTTAGGATTCCCTTTTCCCTCATCTGCCTGCTAGACAGCACCGCTCTGCTGCAGAAAAGGCTGTTGATGCTTAGGGGTTGTATTTTCTATGTAGTTGCAGCTAATAATATTTTAAGGAGTTGCAGTTTGGTGTGTGGTAGGGAGCCAGTGCCTGAACGTGCTGTAGCGTGGAGAGCAGTCACTGAAGCGTTGCCAGAGTGGCTGGTGCTACACAAATGCCTTCGGGTTTTCTAGGAGTAAAAAGATGAATTGGGTGACTCTGACAGAATTCATAAATCCACATTAGCTGTCTTTAACGGGGGTCTGCTGCACTGCCTCTCGCTGTTAAAAGTTGCACGTATAGGAGCGTAATGCAAACTATCTCTCACCTCATGGAGCGTTTCTGGCTCAGGAGAGCCTGTGGTTGGGGTCACCCTCACAGCAGGGTTGGCCCCTTGGTTCGGATGCCAGGGAAAAGAACCCCTCTGATGCATTTAAAAACTTGCATTTGCATTAAGTATTACATCCTGGGCTCTGAGAGAGCTTTAAAATTAAATGATCTTCATAGCTCCCACCTGGGAGAGGCTGTGTCCCGGCATTTCCAAGCTCCTGTGCTGCCTGGACTGGGGCTGTGGCTCTGGTCTGCCATCTGTTGAACTGCTCCAGCTTCGCCTTTGCAGGAGTTGTCCTTTTTGGAGGAATGTGGTTCAGGCTTCCCACCCTAAAAACAGGGCACAGTTTGTCAGGAGAACTCGGTCCGTCAGCAGCACCCGAGGCTTTTCTTCCCTAGACAGAAATAATTGAACTGGCTGGGTGTTGGCTTTGTTATCTCCTGCACCAGCCTCTCTGGGTGGATGGGAAATGCATCTTTAAGTGGGGAAAACAAACATAATGCCACTTTCTGAGGCCGTGCAGTGTCCTTAGGAGTGTGTTATCCAGGGATCAAGAGGTTATTGTTTGGTGAGGAGGACTTGGAGAGATAATGACATAAGCTGGAATGGTTTTGTTTGCTTTGTCTCCTGAGAAAGTAATGTTGATTCATAAGAAAGGAAGACACACTCCTCTATTTTACCTCTCTTTTTGCATCTCCCAGACACCTCTGAGGAGGAGGCTCCTCCCCTCCAGCAGAGCTTCATGATCCCCAAAAAGGAGATAAACATGGTTTCCGACATGGCCAAGTGGAAGTGCTCTCAGGTACGGCTCTGGGGTTGGGTAAGGCTGGTAAGTGCTTATTATGCTTCAGGGGCGGCCAGGGAACAGGATGAGGTAAAGCAGGTTTGGACAGGTAATGGGAAATTAAATGGTTTGTGCTTTAAAGCAGAAGAGTCGCTGCCTATTTGTAGGAAAATAACTTGGCAGTGAGGTGAGGAGTCTGGCAGTCAAATGCTCCAACACAGGAGTGAGCCAGGGAGACCAGAGATGCTTAAAAATTATTGCTGCTGCCTCCCAACAGGCTAGACAAGAAGCTGTAACTATTTCATTCTACCTAGCCTGTGCATGATGGCAAAACTGGATTTACCCAGTGCTGTTTGAACTCGGCTTGAACGCGATCCTGCTGCCTGACCCTCTACATCGCATCAGGCTGGGTTGGTTCCAGGGCCTCGCCGCCTTGCTGTGCTGGAAAGGGCTCTGCAGCCGAGGCCTTCATGTTCCTGGATAATTGGTGTCTGTGGTATGTGTGTAGCTGGTGGATCAGGCAGGCTCTCCCCTCCCTGCCTTTGAGACGTTGGTGTTAGCCCAGACTTGTCTCACCTCTTAGGAGCAGGTTCTTGCTCGATGACTGATCTGCCATGACTGAAGAGAAGCTTAAGTTATAGCCAGGTCTCAAGCAAACCTCTGGGTTTAAGTCTCCTGGGTTTAAGGACTTGCTGCTGGTCAGGGTTTCTGTGCAGGAGGGGCCCAAGGAGGGAGGGTTGGCAGTGCACTGGTCTGCTGTTCTCAGAGGCTCAGAGCTGCACTGGGTATGATGCTTCAGTAGCAGTGAATTTAAAGAAAAGACCAGTGAGGAGGCTGGGCTGTCTCCCTCTTCTCCATCACACATGAGCATGGGAGAGGGGAGATAAGGGCCAGGTCTGGGAGAAGCAGAGCAGGATCTCTAAGGGACAGGTGAGACTGCAGAGCCAAGAAGTTTGAATTAGACCTGGTAGGAGGCAGGGAGCTGAGGGGAGGATTTCAGGGGCAGTGTGAGCTTTTTTAGGATTCTCCTTTCTGTAATTTTTCCAGCGATGCAGAGTTCTTGGTGCAGTCGCCATCTGCCTCTGCGGTCTGCCAAAAATAGCAGTCACCTCGCAGCAAGCCCTGTGCCCTGGGTGTCTCCGAGAAAGCAGCGCTGTGTGTTGGGAAAGGTTCCCTTGGTGTGCAGGAGCGTTCCCGTGCCGCGTTGCGTGTTCAAACAGACGATGGTGTTCACTAACGCCCTGCTCTCCCGGGTGTGTTTGCAGGCGTACGCAGATTACATGGGCTTCATCCTCACTCTGAATGAAGGTGTCAAGGGCAAGAAGCTGACCTGCGAATACGAAGTTTCAGAGGTAGGAGAAGAGTTTGGATCTCTTCGTTTCTCCTTTTTCTCTCTTTTTTTTCCTTTTTTTTTTTTTTTTGGCTCTACAGTGAGTATTTCCTAGACGAGGAATGAGTTGGCAGCTCATCTGGGAGGCAGGCAGAATAAATGTGGTTGGATTATGCTTGGGGATGCAAATGTCAGCCTGCGGCCCTCCCTCGAGGAGGCAGAGGCTCTGCATGTGCTCACTGGACGGGAAACGAAGCAAGTTACACGTGAACAGAAGCTGGTGGTGAAAAGGAGTGTGCAGAAAGGACATGTGTTGACCCTGGTTTCACAGCCTGGCTTCAACCAGCGATGTTTTAAAGACATGGTATTCCCCTCTGGTTGCAGACAAAAGGCTGAGGTATCTGTACAGTTCCTGCTCACCCGCTGGCCTTTCTGTGGGACCTTGGGCACGCCATTTGTCTCCCTGTCCCCAGGCCTCCCTGGTACTCAGATGGTGTTAACAGCACCGATCTCGTCCTGCGCCATAGCTGAGGTGCGTGAGGTCTGGTTTGATGCTGTGTGAGCTCAAGGGACATCATGGAGTGGACCTGCCTCGCCAAGTTTTAATGCCGGTTCACCTCAGCGGGGCACGGTGAGATGGTTTGGAGACAGAGGGGAAGGGCAGGCGTCCTCAGTGTTGCGGCTTCAGTCATGCTCAGGGCGTGCTGAGGTCTCCCTGAGTGCTGCTGTGATCTGCAAAGTGTGAGTTGGGTGTCAGCTTCGTTCCTCTCTCGCGCACTGGATCCCACTCTCTTCTTCTGTATTGCAGCGAGGAGATTCTCGGGTGCGTTTTTGCTGTTCAAACTTACCATGGCTGTGCAAGAAAGCTGGGAACAGTCTAAGAAGAGGCCTAAGGAGACTGGGTCCTGTCTTTTTAGCTTCATTCTGGTGTGGGAAGGCAGCTTGCGGTGATCTTGAACCTAGTCATTTATGTTTCAAGCAGGCATGTTAAGGCCAGCCTTCCCTTCTAGGAGCCAGTGTGTGAATGACAAACTTGCTTGTAGTTCCACGGGGGGGATAAGGGATAATGAGTCCCTCCCCAACAGGCTTTGTGTCCACCTTTTGTTCCTTCAGTTCAGTAGAAAATGCTGTCTGCTCTTGCTTTCCACTGTTTGCATTTCACCTTTGAGTTTTGCCTTTGTCATGATCTTGTTCATTCCCAACCATTCACAGAGAGGGAAACAAAGCATTAAAAATGAGCAAAACAAAGGGGAGAGGGAGAAACTCTCTTCTGCCAACCCCTGTGAGCTGTCAGCTGCCTAGGAAAAGCTGTATCGGGGCTGTGTCCATGCAGCAGATCCCTTTTGGAGTGAATGTTTTCCATCCGCAGTCCTAATCCAGGTGGCAAACAAGAGGCACGATCCCAACAGTTTGGGAAGTGGCAGGGACCACATCTCATTCCCCTCGCGCTGAGGAGAGCAGAAGCCTGTGACTTGAAACGCAGGTGGAGCATCCCCAGGGTTGCCTTGTTGATGAGGTTGCCTGTTCACACGGGTTCGTTTGTAGATCAAACTGCTTATCTGTGCTTTTAAAGGCTCAGCCCCTTGTGGCCTCTGCTTGCATCTCTGCGCCGCTTTCTTCTCTCTTGCTGTACCAGCCGCTGATGTGCTTTTGTGCCGTCCCATCTTCCTCCCTGATCAAATGCTGGGGACGCCTTCCTTTGGCAAATGACCTCCTGGAATCCTTTCTGCTGAACGCGTATCCTCTCTGTGACTTTACTGGTATTGCTTTGCTGCGGGGAAGAGGAAAAAAAAAGCACGTGTGGTCTGCTCTGCTTTGAAAGAGACAGCTTAATGGTTTCCAGAGCAGTGTGTGTCGATACCAAACCGTCTGCGGCCACGAGAGCTGGATCCTTTGGGGGCTGAGCCCCCTCTGAGACTTGCTGAGCTTGCTCTGCTCTTACTGAGAAATTGCATGGAGCTGTCTGGGGTTTTGCTGGAGGCATCTGACAAGTGGTGATAGCCGGGCTGTTGTTTAGGACTCTGGCGTAGACACTATGTCTGGCACAAGGTTTTATGACTGATAGGCTGTGACCTGCCTTCTCCTGGAGGGAGCACTTTTTGTGTGGGGATGCATGCGGCAGCTGCTGGGGCTGCAGCCTGGAGCAGGTTTTCAGAGCTGTGACTTCCATCAGAGCAGCAGGGCAGTGAGGAGGAGGTTAATTTTGGCCATTTGAGGAGCAGACCTTCCCTTCAAACAGTTTGCTGCACTGGGAAAAATTAGCCAGCCTTGTGGCTTGCTCTGGTTTCAGGAGAGAACTGAGGGAAGCAGCAAATGCCCTGATTTTAGCAGCTCCCCCCTCTAACAGGACCCAAGGAGCCCCCAGGGACAGGCTTGGTCCCCGCAGGCAGCTCTGGCTGCTGCGATGCCTTCTCAGCACCTCCGTCTGCCTGGCTCCTGCTCTTCAGAGATGCTGACAGGTCTCTGCTCTGTAGGAGGCTCCATGGTTTGCCTTTGGGACCGGTGGCAGACTCAGGGTCAAGGGGATGCAAAATCAGCACAACGAGAAGAGCGGGGGGAGGCTGCCCTTGCTTTGATCACTGGAAAGGTAAAGCAAAAATAGAACTTAAAAACCCAGCCAGGCAAAACAAGGCTGCAGTGGTGCTGATGGTTGTGTTCCCGTAAGCTCTGCTCATCCCCTCCTTCTCTCCCACTGGGGTCAGCCCTGGATGCACAAGTTTCCTCTGCTGGACAATGGGAAGCCGCTTCCTTTAGTAACCCCCTTTTCAAAGGGCCTTGAGCCCCAAACGAGCTGCATCTCTTTAATTATTTATTGGCATGGCTGAGCCAGCAGCTGGGTCCTGCTCTCCGGTGTTCAGTGGGGCTGGGCTTTTTAATCCCTTTAAAGCGAGCGTGTGGGGAAGGGGAGGTTTGGCTCTCGCACTCCCCAAGGCCTGCGGGCAGAGCTGGGGAGGGGGAAGGAGCCGATCTTTGCCAGCCATTTATCCAGGCAGCACTGAGTGCTCGCTGAGAGGGGTTTGAAATACGGTAGCTGCTCGTAATGAGCTGCTGGTGCCGGCGGATAAATCACCAGCATGATTTAATTATTTAATGCAACCCAGTGCTGGGGATGCTGTTGGTTAATTGGAGGGGAATGCAATAGCCAGGAAGGAGGAGAGCTGAGTCCAAACCTGGCCCGCTGCAGCGGGGAGGCACTGGGTTTCTGCAGCGTTTTGGGCAGCAGGGAGCTGAAGCAGAAGGGTTTGTGCTGCCTTGGTCCATGTCTATCTGAGGCACCGGCTCCAGCTTGTAGCCTCACCAGGGCACCCGGAGATTCTGTCCCCCTGTGTCCCTTGTGTCTTTTGTGTTCCTGGCATGCTCAGGACTTCTCCTCTGTCCCACCCTGGCTCAGCAGCCAAGTGTTGAGGTCCTGTGGGGTGGGTGGATCCCTACCCTACCTGATCCCGCTTCCCACTGCCTGATCCTACCATTTCCTTGGGATGGCACCTGGGGAGCTGCTGTCTGTGGGAGGCTGTGTGTGCCATGAGACCCTTCCTGATGGGAGCGGAGCGCATGAGGAGCGATCTGCAGCTGGTTCGGTGGCAGCATGGCTCTGCCATGCCTCGCTCTGCCCACCCCCTTTGTGTGGCACTTCAAGGGCTGGAAACTTGCTGGGCTCGGCTGTTTCCTTGTCCTCCCGGCAGGCAGCGTGAAGAATTGAACCACAGCCCAGGAGACCAGCCGGCTTCACACGGTCGATGCCTCCAGCAAAGTCAAACCAGCCGCTGCTTCTGCTGTCCTCTTTGTCCCCTTGAAGGAGGAATCCCCTCTCGAGACAGAGGAGCCTACATTGCCCGGGGCCTGGCCAGCTGCTGTGGCGGCTGACAGCTCTCTGTATGCTTGGAGTTGGGTGAGGAGAATCCTGGAGCCTCTGGCAGGCTTGACCGGGTGTCGGCAGAGCCTCCTAAAACTGTTCAGAGTCGCTTAAAGCGCTGCCTCTTGGTGCTGGGGGTGCAGCTGTTCCCCAGCTGCATGGGCAAAGCACAGATGAGCTGTCTGCATTGGCCAGCCCTGGTCCTAACAGCACAGCTTGAAACATGGTGCTGTATTGCCTGTTGTACTTCTCTTCTCTCCATGGCCACAGCAGTGCCTCCTCCAGTCGCTCTCATACGTCCTACACGGGTTCCTTACTTTCTCCTTCCAGCACTAGGTGTAAGAAAGATGGCTCTGTTGTCTTGCTGTTGCATTTGTCTTCCTGTCAGCTTTGTTTGAATCAAGAGCTGAGAGCTTCTCATGCTCGCTCTGGTGAGACCCCTGGACTGATCTGCTGAGGGGAAGGATGGTTTTCCTGGCCTTTCTGCATTCTGGGGACAGTTGGCACATCCTGTTCCTGCTTTTCACCCTTGGGAAGAGTGGTGTGGGCTTTAATAACTCCAATCCCAGGTAGAGATGTCAGAGCCTGAGGGACTGCTGTAGTTTATGTCACTGTGGCCCCTGATCTTCTTTGTCTCTGTAGCCCATTGAAAAATTGGTGGCTCTTCTGAACACCCTTGACAGATGGATCGATGAAACCCCGCCAGTGGATCAACCTTCTCGCTTTGGGAACAAAGCCTTCAGGACCTGGTACGCCAAACTAGACCAGGTGAGCATGTCTTTCTCGTGCAGTGTTATATGCAGCTCCTACAGACAGGCAGCAGGGGTAGCAGAATGGCTCCATCGTTGTGTGGCAGCCAAGCAGCATACAGAGCAATACTGAGATTAGCTGTGAAGGATCCACATCTTGCCCTTGATCTGGTGCTGTCCTCTCCTCTTATGACAGCATATGGTCCATGTAAATGCCCTTGGCTGGGTCTCCAAGTCCTGGATGAGCCATGAGGGCCCTCCAAGCCCAAGGAACTTCTTTGCTTTGTGACTGACCACTGTGTCTGCTAGCTGATGGATGAGACACAAAATCAGAGGAAGGTTGTGAAGTTGCTCAACTTCCCTCAGCTCAGAGCACTTGCCCAGCACTGAGCTCTGGAGGTGGCACAGGCAGGGTCCCAGCAGCAATGAGCTTGCAGTGGTCTGCTGCTCAATTAATGCTTTAATATTATATTAATGGTGGGTAACTGAGTTGATGTACTTGGATGGTGAAGCTTTTTTTTTTCCTGCAGGAGGTGTGTGGCCTGGGTAAGTGTTAGGATAAGCTCTCTCTGAATTGCTCCATCTCTGGAGTTTACTTCTTCAACAGGGGAACTTACTCCTCTCTCATGCTGGCTCTGGCTGTTGTAGGAGTGCACCATTGCAGCTCCCACTCTTCAGCAGTGTCTGAGCAGCGGGTGAGTTGTTCCTGGGGACTGTGACAGATCTGCACTCACTCAAGGGAGTCTTTTTTGTCTTCCAGGAAGCCGAAAGGTTGGTGGCAACAGTGATTCCCAGGCATTTGGCTGACGCTGCACAAGAGGTGGCTGTGTACCTAAAGGAGTCTGTGGGGAACTCCACTCGCATTGACTATGGCACAGGTACCTGGGCACACACGCTGGCTGTGATTGGACCCCCAGAGTAGTGACCCTTTGGAGGCTGCACTTATTTAAATATGTTATTGCCACTGTTTTTAGTGCCAGCTTGAAACAAACAGGGCTTCCTCTTCCTTCTGTCCAGTGTGGGCTATGACTGAGAGAGCTGGGACTGGGAGCAGGGCTGTGCTAGAGCTATGACCCCCTTTTCATGTCTCATCCGAGGAAATGTGAACCAGGCTGTGCAAGCTGCTCTAGGATAAGCTGTAGGATCTGCTTTACCACGTACAGCAGTCCTGCACCTGCGGATCTGCAATAGGCAGTTTAGATGGATAAAATGTAATTGCTTGAGTTGTAACTAGGGGGGGGCAACTTTCTGTTCAAAGAGACTTTGAAATCTGAAGGCAGAAGCATTTTGCACCTAAGGAGATACCGGATTGCAGGTTGGAGTAGCCACACTGGCTTCAGTTAGACCTAAATCCAGAATTGTCTATATGCTCTGCTCCTCTGTCTGGAGGACAGATGTGTCCTCGCTAAAAGGCAGCAGAGCAGAATGCTGTGGGTGCAAGGAAACGTGACTTTGGACCTGGGCAGGGAGAGGAAGAGGAGGACGTAGGTAAAAGGATGAAGAGCTGGAGGCTGTACAGTGCTTGCCTGCAGAGCTGCAGCTTGTCGGCACCAGGGGGAGATGTTGTCTTTGGAAAGGGACCTGCTGGCTGGGGTTTTGTCAGCTCAGGGAAGGAAATTCAGCCTTTCCTCCCCTCCTGTGTCCCAAGCCAGAGGCCCATGTCCCAGCTCACAGTGGCTGGACCATAGATGCACTTTGTCCCTACGCTGGGAGCTGCACTTCATAGCATGGAGCTGCTGATCTTGTACTCTCCCTATTTCTGTGGTCCCTTCTACTAAAAGACATTTCTGGGTTTGCTGGTTGTTTCTTTTCCTTGCTGTTAGCTGAAGGACCAAGCTGCAGAGACTCAGCCTGAGATCCCAGTACCTTTTGGGTCAGACTGTTCCCGGCAGCATCATGGGATCTGCATCCTTCCAACACAGAGATATTTCTGAAGCAGGAGGAAATCTGTTTACTTGCAGATGTGAGGTTCTCTTGCATCCCCCAGGCAGATGCTCCACTTCCCCTGCTGTGCCAAGCTCCTGGGAAGAGCCCTGCTTGCTCTCAATATGCCCAGTGTTGGAGTTGTTTTTCCTCAAGAACTCCTTGTTCTCTCAAAGTTAATAATCACGTTATAAATGTCTAGAAGGTGTGCTTTGGGTGGGTGCTGCGTGGTGATGAAATGTTGTCAGCTCATGGCATTAATAGGGACAATAGGGCTGGGGCTTTTGAGATGGGACTGTGATTGCTGTGATTTCTGAAGAGCTGTTGTGGTGCCCTCAGAAAGGTTGTCCTGGGGACCAGAGACACCAGTGTCACGTCTATTTATGTCTTTTAATTCTAGGGCACGAAGCTGCATTTGCAGCCTTTCTCTGCTGCCTCTGCAAAATCGGTGTGCTCAGAGTGGATGACCAGATGGCCATCGTCTTTAAAGTATTTAACAGGTGAGGTAATGGAAGGAGAAGGACTGGAAGCATTGAGCTGTTTGGGGACAGGTCCCTGACAGTGCCCCCTTCCAGCTGTCTGAGATGTGTGAGATGTCACTTGCCTGTTCTGCACACCAGATTCCTGTAGTCTGGGCTGATCGTGCCCCCTTCCTTCTGCTCATCTGCACCCATTGGGAGTAAGAATTCGTAAGAGTCATCTCCTCCTGGGGTGTGAGCTGGGCAAATCAAAGGCCTTCTACAAAGACGTCTACATAATTAGAGAATGTGAGTGCTGAAGGGCTTCCTGGCCTAGGGAAAAAGGACAGAATGGGAAAACTGAAGACAAATTTAGACAAAATTAGGAGGCGGATGTACTTTTTAATGGCTGTACCCATTATAACTGTCTCCAAAAGAGGTGATAGCACCTTGTCTGATACCAGCTGAGCCTTGTTCTGGGAAGTTACTTTGTTTGAGCACAAGTTACTGAGCTCTGCAGAGGTATGCGAGTGAAGCTCTGTAGTTTGTGGTAGACAAGGATGTCTGATCAGAGGATCTAACATCTCTTCAGGCATTAAAGAAAAATAATCTGTGAAACTGGCAGGCCTCCACTGCTCCTCTCAATGTGTTTCCAGTCCAGGAGGTAGGGTTGGTAGTGATGAAACTGGTGGAATGGGTGTTTGGAGTCCAGAGATCTAATCCCAGCTGTATCGCTGTTTGGTGGCATCAAAACAATTTCCTTCAATAGTACTTCCAGCTTTAATTTTCCACCTGAAAAGTGGAAGTAGCGGTTGCTGTAAGGTGGAAAGCTCTTTCTGAGCTCTTTTGGAAGTTATTGAAGGAGAGCGAAGTGTCAATGTTTTCATATAACAGTGGGGGTGGAGAAAGATCTGCACCAACACACAACACTGCAGATAAAATAAACCCCTGCCACTTGATTTCTTAATGAATTTGGTGTAAAAACAAAAAAATACCAACTGTTTTTAGAAGGTGCTGGTGTTTGGTACTATAGGTACCATCAGACTGCTTTCTCTGGTAAATGAGCTGAATACATATTCTATGTACTGTGCTGTATGTGGGGGTCCGACTTCCAAGTGATGAAGTTGTGTCCTTCTCCAGACTGGTGGTTCTTGTCCTCATGTAAGTCAGTCAAAAGAGCAGAAGACCTTACCTTAACCCTTCCTTCTGTCTTTGGTCTCAGGTACCTGGAAGTGATGCGAAAGCTTCAGAAGACTTACAGGATGGAGCCTGCTGGCAGCCAGGGCGTGTGGGGCTTGGATGACTTCCAATTTCTACCTTTCATATGGGGCAGTTCTCAACTGATAGGTACTAATGAAAATCTTCTCGTGTCCCAGCCTGCCCCCTGCCCTGTCTGTCTAGGTTGCAAAGATTATGAGGCTTAGGACTGACTTAAATTCACATATGCCAAATTTGTGTATCATACAGCAGAAGAGTTTGCTTGGAGCTGGATTTTTTTCTCAGCTTTCCAAATAAAGCTAGTTGCTTAGGTTGGGAGATGGAAGACTTCCTTGTAGAGTCCATCTGTCTATTGCAATGTCTGCAACCCTTTTAGAAGGAGAGTCTTGGTTTTGGTGCTAGAAAACACATTTTTCTGCCCTGGGGAGTTTGATAGATGCTCTCACTGCTGAGCATTGGGGTGGGAGATGAGCTGGAAGGGAGCAGCTCTGTGCTGACTTCTGAAGAGCTCTGTTGGGAGGTTCATGTTTCTTGTGGATGAGGGGCAGGACAAGACCTGATTGAACTTGGTCTCAGAAGGGGGGGGGCATACAGGTTACTCCCTGTTGTTTCTTACTCTTTTTAGACCATCCAAATCTGGAGCCTCGGCACTTTGTTGACGAGAAGGTGGTAAATGAAAACCATAAGGACTTCATGTTCCTGGAGTGTATCCTCTTCATTACAGAGGTGAGGACTGAAAGGTTTGTCCCACAGGGAAGTTCTCTTGACTTGAGATACTTGGCTCTGGCTGTGGTTTTCTCTTCCTCCTTTGCTTGTTTGCTCTCATGGAACTGTGTGGATGAACTGTTGTTGCATGTCTGAGGTGCTCCCCTTGAATGGGTTGAGACAGGGACATTGAGAGGAAAGTGTAATTAAGCCAGATGGGCTGTGGAGTGCAGTTGAAGGTAGCTGTAAAAAGAGCAAACAAATAACCTTGGAGCAGTCAGTGGGAACTTGGATGGGGAAGACTGGTGCCTGCAAGTGTGCTAGGAAGATGAAGTAGGAGCTGGGTTTGCCAAGATAACCTCCCTTCTCCTTGGCTTTTGGGTGCTGCCCAGCAGGCCCTGGCCCTCCCCTTGCTTAGGGCAGGTGCCCAAACCTCCGTGCAGCTTGGTCTTCCTCAAATTCTACCAGAAGAGTTGCCCATTAAATGCGCCTTATTTGCAGACAATTCAGAGCAGAGATGGTGCTGAGGTTCACCAGGCTGGCAGTGCTACCACAGCCATGTGTCTGCTCAAGCCCTGCAGGGCCCCTGGGTGAGGGACCCGTGATATTGAGCTTGTTGCCAAGTGTGGGCAGTGTTTCTCAGTGAGGGAGCTTTTTTGCCCTCAGCTGCAGGGGATGACCTGGCTGTGTCTCTGCCGTTCCCCCTTGCTGCATGGTCTGGGCAGGGAGAGCAAGAACAAGACGCGCTGTTGTGGTGAGGGATTTCTTGTCTCTGGCAAGAGAGAGTTGATGGGATTAATTTTGAAGGACAAAGCACGGTTCTTCCCTTTTGTTCTGTTTGCTTTTCCTCTACTCCTTGCATCTCTAAATTAGTGATTAGATGAGAAGGGAGGTTACAGAATATGAACTTAGTCTTTTATGTAGGAAATTTTTATAGGAGCTTTTGACCCAAACTCCAGGAGCTGCTGTGTCAAGTACTGCTGCAACTCGTAGGGTTTGCTGGTACTTAGCACCTCGCAGGGTGGGAGCCTTAATGCAGAGTTAAATCATGCCATGGGTGGTAAAGGGGTGCTGGCGGAAGAGATCAAGATGAGGACAGGGAAGCAGAAGCCAAGATGGTCTAAGATTTAGTTTAATTTGGGCCTCTGTAATATCCAGACAGTGCACAAACCTGTTAAAAACATAAACCCAGACATCTCTTGACATGTGTGTAGAAAATTCTGCAGTACACAGATAACACACGATAACAGCACCGTGCTGTTTCTTCAGGTAGCTCTGCTTTTGCCTGCAGAAAGTTAGCTTTGTAGTAGGCTTTCAGAATAAGCGATTTCACTCCTTTTTCTGCCCGCTTGTTGAGAATCGTGCGCTTCAGTGTTTCTGCTGGGTTCCTCAGTGCCACCTGGTGGCAGGGAGCCCTCCTCTCTGGTCCTCCCGGCGTGAGCCGCTCAGGGATGGCAACAATCTGGATTATCAAATGCACGGTGTTTTCAATTCATCTTCATGCAAGCGCTGTTTCTGTTTCGTAAAGACTTTGCTTTTAAAATTTCATTTTTCTCTCCCAAAAGCCTGGAAGGCTGTTACTGCCACTAGAGGGGGCTGAGGCAGCCTCGAGTGCCCTCCAAATGCTTTCTCTCCAAAATCAACAACAAAACAACATAGCAGGGAAGAAGAGAGAAAGGATTAAAGACTTTAATAAATGAACGATATTATTTTCTTCTGAGCTTGTCAGCTGGCAGCAGCTCTCCTTTAAAGGCGTTAAACACGTAGCAAACACCACACCAGTTCCCATAGTGGCTCTGTTAGGTCTTACTGACATGAGAGCAGGTTTTGTTTCAGCAAGCTACAACCAAGGTAGGTTGTTTTCTTCCATCTGAGAAAATATTCTGTTGAGCAGATATTTTTCTCAGCCCCTGGGTGACGTTTCAGGGATGTGAATACACAGTGCCTTGGTGTTTGCCACGTGTATATTTAAACCTCAGGCTCTTAAAGTAGCAGTGAGATGGTGAACCCGCCGAGGCATCCTCCTCACGGCAGCACCACCCCGCACCAGCCCTGTGTGAGCTGCCCACTGTTGGGAAGTCTGCAGGGTGGCTCTTGAATAGTGTGAGGTTTACAGAGCCGACCGCCGAGGCATCCTCCTCACGGCAGCACCACTCCGCACCAGCCCTGTGTGAGCTGCCCGCTGTTGGGAAATCTGCAGGGTGGGTTTGGACCTGAACGGGTAGCTCTTGAATAGCGTGAGGTTTACAGAGCTGGCTGGGACTTGAGCCATCCCCCTGCTGCCACCTTGCTGACCGCGGGGTGCGTGCGGTACCCGTAGGTGCAAGGATGAGGAGGGTTTGGGGTCTGGCCGTGGTAGGGGCTGTGGACGGCAGCGATGGCAGGGCTGTG
>NW_010179999.1:4359-4601 GCF_000695765.1 Mesitornis unicolor | reverse complement strand
AGCTTCAAGCTGGCTTCTAAATTTGGAGGTTTGGGAAGGGAGGGCTCGGGTTTCTGCTGGAAGGGAAGGAGCTGACAGGAAAGCACGGCCTCAGCCGTCCCCCTCCCCCCGGCACTGACAGAGGAACCATTTACAAAAGGCCGATTCTCTTGGGAACCGAGAGGCAGGAACGCCGCGTCTGTGAGTAATTTCCTGCTCAATATGGCTGGTCTGACTCCCCTCCTTCCCCCCGTGGCGCGTCC
>NW_010179999.1:0-4329 GCF_000695765.1 Mesitornis unicolor | reverse complement strand
CTAGCTCTCCTTCTTCGCCCTTTGTGGCTGGAAGGAGACGAATTTTTTGTTTCCTCCCTTATTTTTCCCTCCCCAGTTTGAAACCGTAGCCAAGCCATCCCTTGCTGGGTGAGGAGGGCCATGGTGGCCGTGCCAGGCGTTCATCAGAGCTCCATGCTCTCCGGCACGCTCGCTCTGGCTTGGGAAGTTGGGAAAAGCAGAACGCACTCGTGTTGGCTGATGCAAGCTGTGCTCCTGTGAAGGACAGTGATGCTGGAGGAAGGTTTGGTGTTGAAATGCACGCAGCCAAACCTTCCATACTGGGAGGGGGAGCGAACTGCCTGGTGCTGAGCTCCCCAGCAGCCTTTAACTCGGGTGCCCACCGGTGCCAAATCCTTGCGCTGAATAATGCGACAGCGCCATCAGGTAGCGTCGTGCTTTGTGTATCTGCGCGTTTCCTCTTGTATCTGTGAAGAAAGTGTGCATGGCGGAGGGGAGCGGGAAGGGCTGAGCAGCTCATCCGTCATCCCCAGCTCACGCGAAGCACCGAGGGGAAGCGGGGATGTGCCTGTGCTCTCCCAGCAGCAGGGAAAACTGCAGACCCGCTTCCCCCAGGGCTCCAGTCCCGAGGTCAGCGGGTTTGAAACACGTATTCCTGTGAGCAGTGGGGTTTTTTGGGTCCTCCCCACATTTTTCTCCCTCTCTTTCTTTCCCTGCTGCCACACAGACCTCTCAGAAGGGCAGCAGTGATTTCTGGAAGTGGGTTGATCTGCCTCGTTTTGCTTTGGCAGTAGGCAGAGAGGTGGTTTTGGAGGCTCTTTTCCCACCCTTGCTCCAGGCCTGTGCGTGCGTGGAGGGAAGGGGTTACTCGTTCAAGCCCCGAGTTGAGAACGAGAGTCCAAGAGATTCCTCTCTCCCCACGCTCCTTTTTAGCGTGAGCTTCGGCCTTGTGGTTTCTGATGTCATGGGAACTTCGCTCAGTCAGAGTGGCTGCCTTGTATTTCTTTTTTCTCCCTGAGGGTCTGTTTTTGTTCATGGAGGAGAAGGAGAGACAACTACCCAGGGGATCTACATGCAACTGTCCCTGATTGCAGCTTCCCCCCTGCCCTCCCTCCTCCAAATCTCTCGCCCTGGGAGGAGAAACACTGGAGTGTAAAAAGATTAAGTAAAATAAAAATAAAATTTAAAGCATCTGCTGCAAGCCAGCAACTTGCAGCTCTGGTGGCAGTTTGGAGAGTGGGACTGAAGCGCTTCCCCTTCGCTCCTGCCTTCCCTCAGACCCGTCCTCTGCTAGAGGCAGGTGTGGAGTGGGCTGCAGACACCGGAGCTGCTGCCAACCTGCACTGCCCTCTATTTCAGGTAAGGCAGCAGCGGCTGTCGCTGCTGCTTGTTGTTGATCTGAATGGGGAATGAGTCATTTTCTTGGAAAGCCCAGCAGTGCTGCACTGGGAGGTTTCTGGGTAGAATAGGAACAGCGTTGAGCCAAGCTCAGCTTGGGGGGGGGAACGGGACTTACGTGGGGCTTTTTTAATGCAGTCATTAAAAGGGAGGTGTGCAGAGGGAGGTCTGATTAGGAAAGCGTGGCAGGAAAAGGCTTAATTTTATCAGGGAATGGGGGGAGCTGGTTTGCCACGGCTTCATGTGATGTGGCTGCAGCGGGAAGGAGTGCAGAGGGAGGGAGGGAAGGCGCGGTGAGGTGGCTGGTGCGTGGGTCACAGGGCTTGGTGGGAATGTTTGCTTGGAGAGAGTGTGAGCGTGAGTCACTGCTGGTGCACGAGCTTCCTGACTGGCCCGGCTCCCTCAGCCCTGCTCTCGGGTCTCTTTCAGATGAAGACGGGCCCCTTCGCCGAGCACTCCAACCAGCTCTGGAACATCAGCGCCGTGTCCTCCTGGTCCAAGGTCAACCAGGGCCTCATCCGCATGTACAAGGCAGAGGTGAGCGCTGTGGGCAGGGGAGGCTGCTTGGCCACGCGCCTCCTCCTTCCCACCTCACCATGGGTCAGCTCTTCTCTTCTGCTGCTCCTTGGCATCAGGGCCCCGTCACAGCTGGTGTATACCCCGTGCTGAATGTGTCTTGGGAGACCTTGGCAGTTCAGGTGCTGTTGGCTAGAAGAAGAGCCTAGTGTCTGCCCCAAAACCAATCCCAGAATGGCCATTCTTTGCAGACATGACTTCTGCCTTTTCTTGTTTTCCCAGAGTGCAAGTTGCAGGTCTCCATATTAGGGCAGATATCTTAACCTACTCATCCTTCTGGTCCCCACACTGCTATTTTACCAGCTGGAGGAGTCTTGGTTTAAATTATCATCCCATGTTTCAACAGCCCCAGAGCAGGCTGAATGCTTCCTACCGGCCTTCCCTCGCTATGAGTCCCATGTGCTGGAGCAGTGAGGCCATAGCTACCTCCCTGGCTTGGCAGCCCTCCACCTGCCTGGGCTCTGCTGGCGCTGTCCCAGCAGGCTTTCCTGGTGAACCCTGACCTGGGGAACGGAGCAGTTTTGGCTCTCCCTTATCTCTCTTTCCTGCTCGAGCTAAACCTGAGCTTGAGGAAGCAGGACAGGAACCACCGCATCTGGGCCTCTGGAGGGAACAGCCGACAGGCGGGATCCCTTGCTGGGAAGGATGGGACCATGCTGCCTCTGCAGGGAGTTGCTGTTTGAGGAGCAGGGATGATGCGGCTCCCAAGGAGACTGGTAGGGCTTGAAGGAGTTAATCCCATACCCTGTGGTCTCTGCCGTGCTGCTGTTGCTGGGACATATGGCAGAGGCTCTGCAGGCAGCTCCACTCAGGCCCAGCGCACAAAGGGGTTAACTGTGTTGAACTCGGCGCTCCCTCCCCCAGCCTTTCCTCTGCACTGCACATCCTGTGTTTAGGTTCCAGGCCACATACCTCTCTAATCTGTGAGGTGTCACTCCCAGGCCCGCTGGCTCCTTCTGGCTCCTTCCGCCCCCAGCTCAGCTTTCCTTCTGGCCTCCAAAGAGGAGAAGTGGGACTGGGGGTTGACCCCCTCCGCTGGCTGCTCCTTGGAGGGGTGCCCCTGGACTGCCCCTTTGGGACTGCCCCCACTTGTGGCTCCATCATGGGGGCTGGAGATGCTGCCTGCTGGGAGGCCCTGAGCTGGAGGCTCTGGTCTGAGAGCTGGAGGGAACTGGAGGTGCTGCGGGGGCTGAAGGGCAGACCCCAATGCCTGGAGCACTGTTAAAGTGAAACATGAGTCTCTTGAAACCTAGAGACCGAGCTTGATCTGCTGCTGCCTTAAGAGCCCTGCCTTGGTCCTTGCTTTGCTTTGGACCAGTTCCTTCCCACACTATTTGAGCATTCCACTGGCACCTCATGTACCCCAAGGCATTCGGATACTCCCACATGTGCCATATGGTTTCTCCCACCTCGTGCACCCTGAACTCTGCCAGAGGAGCGTGGCAGTGATGTGCCCGGGGTGCAGCGTGCATGTCTGCTGATGTCTTGGGCCACCGTGTGCTGGCAGATCTACCCTGGCCTGCTGGGGACAGTGCAGCCCACTCTAGAGAGTGGGAGATTCTCTGACTCTTTCAAGTGTACCCAAGACATGGTCTTTTGTGGAGGCCTTGGTCTATTTTGCATAGCAGATGACATTATGTGTCAAAATGCTGGATCCAGTACTGGTGGGTTTCTAGAAATATCTAGAGATGTAGCTGTGTCAAAGGGAGAATGCAAAAACTGCTAGGAGAAGTTACAACACAAATTTAGACCAAGGTGCAGAAAACATTGAGTCAACCAAAGCACTTTAAATTTAGTATTTTCCTCAAAGAGCATTTGTAGATCTTAAAGCGCCGTTCTTAAGCGCATGATCCTTGTGCATCAACATCTTCTCCTGGCACTGCATGGTGCCTGTGTTCTCCTGGATGGGCAGAGGAGAAGGGAGACTCCTGCTGAGGAGTCCTCACTGATTCTTTATATCTGCTCTGGGGAGTCTCCCACCCTGCTGGTTCCTGCCTGGCTTGGGAGATGAGAGCAGCATGGACATGGCTGTGTGGCTGGACAGAGCTTTCAGTCACAGTGTGCTTGGCCATGCAGCTTTTACCAACATTGACAACCAGAGGATCTCTTTGACTAATTTTCTGGGAAGGATGGCATGTTCAGGAATCACTGAGGCTTCATCCAGAAGGATTAAGTTTTCAAAGGGTGTTTCAGGCTAAGCACTCGCAGTCATCGCTGAAGATCTTGTCTGTTTGCTGCTGACTCCTGGAGCAAGTTTCTGCTTGATGTACCCGGCTGTGTAGTCTTCACCATTGCAGTCTTTCTCCAGTAAGCCACTGCCAACTCTAGCAGATTTATTATTTCCTTTTAATGATGAGGTGACCTGCTTGGTGGATG
>NW_010179998.1:0-5109 GCF_000695765.1 Mesitornis unicolor | reverse complement strand
ATTTCTTTTTTAATGTTATTTTTTATTATGCATTATAGCTTGCAAAAGTTATAAAAATTCTTTATGTCAAGAAGCTACATTTAAGATATTTCTGAAAAAATAGTAAATATTCTCATATTCAGTTAAATAAAAAACAAGAATATACAAAATGGACTAGCAGGAATAATTCTGCAAATACAGAATGTCCTCAGAAAAGTTTCTTTTCATAAATGTGCATTAAAAATGGTATGAATCTCCTATAGATGATATGCAGATACTCTTGAATATTTTCAGTATTGCGTTGTTACTATGTATTCTTCTTTTGCAGGTAGTTCTAGCTTAACTTTCAGAACACAATCAGCAGTAAAATGTAAATATGCATAGAATAATTTTCTCCTCATGGAGAACAAAGCACATACCCAGAAATGTTTCTAATAATTCTGTCAGAAAATTACTGTCAAACAACACCTTTAAAACTGTTTTTGTTTAACCATATTTGTTTACCTCCTTTTTTTTTAAATATTAATTACACTTGATTATTCTGTCTGCTGTAAAAGCTGTTAGGATGATCTGTTTCTATTCTTCTTTTTTTTTTTCCATTAGTACAAGACAAAATTCTTCCTATTAGTACAATTCTTGTTCTCCTACAAATATGGTACAACTCTAATAAAATAAAGTAAGACAGAAACATAATTGTTTCACTCATAAAATGAACTCAATTCTCATTTTATCCCTACAGTTCCCAGTTCTTCAGAGCACCACTTACAAATTTTTCTGTAGTTTTTTCTTGTTTGTTTGGTTGAGTTTTTTTGTGTTTGTTTTTGTTGTCATTGTGTTTACAAATTTTTTTTGTCGTTTTTTTGTTTTGGTTTGTTAGGTTGTTTTTTTTTCCAAAACATTCAGTTACAATATTTTCAGGTTATGCATTCAAGAAAACTTGGGTTATGTTTCCTGAAGTGAATTAAATCTTAAAGTGAAATGGGTGAAAAATAAAAAGAGAAAGAAATTAAGATTTGTTTATGGAAGGAACTTATGTAAATGAATGTTTAATAGAAACATCTTACAATTTCCATTCTTTGTTGAATATTTTGCTATTTCTGTACTGATAAACCTTACTGGGACTCTGAAACAGGACATGCTTTTTTTTTTTTTCCTTTTATGTTTATGCACATATTCTCACTTCTTCATGCACAGCTGAAAGAGGAAGCCTGAAAATAAGCAATAGATTTTTACACAACAGGAGTGTGAACACATATGACTGGTTTGTATAAATAAAAATAGACAGCTGAAACATAGTTATATGCATTTTTATCTACATCTGAAACAATGTATTGGTAAATTCCTTTCCAAGCAGTTCTATGAAGTCATCTGCTACTTTTTTTTTTTTCCATAGATCAAAATCCTTGGAGCTTCAACTGTCAGTGAATATCAGAGATATAGGAAATGTTTCTGTCTGTCTCAGTATCTTTTAGTAAAACACAGTTCTTCTAGCTCATATTGTCTTTGCGCTATGACAGTATTCCTGGCAACTAAATGATCTACATGACAAGGCACATCCCACATTTATGAAAGTATGGTCTAACATCTTGTACTCCTTTAAGAACACTATTGTGGTTTTCTCGCATTAGCTATGCTATCTGTCACAATTACTGCACATTTGGCTAGGAGAAGGCTCAGTGCTCTTAAGGATTTGCCCATTAGAATGACAGTATTGTCAGCACTGTCCTGATTAATGGAGAACATATTTTAGAACAAAACAAAACAAAACAAAACAGCATACAGAAATTCTAATCTAATTTGGTTGCAATTTAAGACTAGATAAGAAATTTTATTTTTAAGACTAGATAAGGAAGTGTTTATCAGTAAGATCACTAACATCTACTATTAGTGTAAACCACATTTCTTTTTAGTGTGCTTGCTCCATGGAGTAGAAAGAGAAGTGCAAAACTCGGACTACTTACCTTTTCGTACTAGACAAAGTCCCATTTGGAATTTTCAGGCAAAAAACCCCACTTTTAAAATCTGTTTTCATAAATTTTGTGCTATTGTAAAGGAAAAGGTCATTAAAAATGAGATTTCTTCTCCCATTAAAAACATAAAACAGCTGTATTTTTCAGAAAGACTGCTTGGATCTCCTTCGCATTCTGTATTACAGTCTATATGTTTTTCCATTTTGAAACCACTTCCTTAGTTAAAAATCTTAGTGCTTCATTAGAACACATATGATTAGTTTATGAATCATTCACTAATATATTGTACTGCTGTCAGTGGGAAAGAGATCGCTCTCCATACAAATGAGAAGATAATAAGCGTTACAGCTAGCTTGCCTCATGATCTTTCATTAAAAAAAAAAAAACACAAGAAACAACATCTTGTTTTTAAGGAGTTATGGCAACAATGTTTGCCAAAATAATAACTAAATACAGTATTAACAGCAGAAGACTACTATTAAACTAAAGAATAGTTTTGCTTTCCTTGATGGAGCTATACTCATATATGCTATTACAGAAGCTGAAGTCTTCAGTGTTCTTGCTAGCATAAGCATTCAAATTCAGTGCAACGATCATATTGTTCAAATAATTGGCAAAATTCTCAAGAATTTTCTAAGTTTTTTCATGCAGATCACTTTATTTTCTGTGCTCCAGGACTACATTACCCTTTGTGCATATGTGTTGGGAATTGCCCAAATTGGTAAGTTTTGAAGTATGTCCTGATCAGCAACTGATTTAGAAGCAGAGGAAAACATTAACTTTCAAAGTCTTCTTCCATGATGCAGGATCCACATTTGGTTTTTTGTACAATGTTTCTTTCCCTTTCTGGAACATTTTTAAAGAAGAAATGTGCATTAAAAATCACAAGATTTGCTTTGTAGATATTGTTTACTGGTGCTACAAAGCCATGTAAGAACCAGAATTTTTATGATACTTTTGTTAAGGGTCAACATTAACTACAAAGCAAAATAAAAGTATTAGTAGCTATACCTTTCATGCCATAACTCTTTTGGGTTTTGTTTGTTTGTTTGTTTTTTCTAACTCTATTCTTAAGCATCTGCTGTTTCAATAGGTTTAAATATTGCACAATTTTCCTTTATAATGGCTGAATAGTTTCCCTTATAAATCATAGAAATAGAAATTTGTGCAACTGCTCAACTATTTAGCTGGTAGGCAGAAATAAAACATTGCTCTATTAACATTCAAAACTTTCACTTTCAGTTTATAGTTTTCCTTATACTTGCTGGTATTCTTGTCCATGCCAAATGTCTCTAGCCTTTCTGGTAACAAAATAGATTCTACAGAATTCACAAATCTACACGGAAATTTGGCTCAGAAATTCTGTGTATTTCTTGAACATCTTTCATAGTTCCTTCAAAATGTAGGCAACTGTATTTTAAAACAGGTAGCTTTCATACTTAAAGACTTTTGTAATTAAAGGCCACTACTTTATAAGTTTTTATAGGATTGTTTGCACTCTCACGTTTTCAAAGAGCTGTTGAAAACATATCTTTTTCTCATCACTTAGGTGCTGATATACTAAAACAAGCAAAATCAGCCACTTCTAAAGTTAGTTTTAGAATACAAATTCTGTCTGAATTTAAAGTATCCTTCTAATGTTGTTAATGCTCCTTTTTAAGAGAAAAGAGGATTTTCAATTTCTTTATCCCCTTCCATATTTTTATCAAGTGCTTGTAGCAGTGTCCAGATATGAAAGATCCATTTGATTTTTTTTGTTTTACACTTTTCTTTCTTTCAATTAAAAAAAACCCACCATATAATCAAGAAAATCAAGCCACCAACTCCACAAATAAAGTCTTGAAGAAGCCAGATGCTACTTTCACACATATTAGAGTTTTGAATGAGTATCTTGTGTCCTGAAGATCTGGAAAAAACATGAATGTGTTTATGTATTCAGAAGTCCATTCACTTAAACTTTAAAATAAAGCATAGATAACATTGATTTCTCTTAGTAATAAATATATTAGTTTATTAGTTGAATATATTATATTGCAGATGGTTATATCTTATGATCAAATCTTCCGTGTAACTAGTGATAGAACAAAAGGAGATGACCTCAAGTTGTATCAGGGGAGATTTAGATTGGATATTAGGAAAAATTTCTTTACTGAAAAAATGGTCAAACATTGGAATGGGCTGCACAGGGAGGTGTTAGAGTCACCACCCCTGGAGGTGTTCAAGAACCACATGGATGTGACACTTCAGGACATGGTTTAGTGGTCAAGGTGGTGTAAGATTGATGTTTGGACTTGATGATCTTAGATGTCTCTTCCAACTTTAATTATTCTGTGATATGTGGGATTGTCTACTAGTTTTTCACAACTGCTCCACAATACTTCACATTTTCTTCTTAGATTCTCCTCTGTCCATATTTTATATTGGAGCTTGTTAACAACTTCTTAACCAGTATGAATATGTGAAATAGTTATCATTAGTAAATGCTGTTCTTTGCCAACTTTGTCATTGGTCTGAATAATAATTTTAAAAAGTAGATTTATGTTGCATTTACAAAATTCTCATTGACTGTATTACATGCATTCTCAAAGTATGTGGTACCGTCCATTCCCACAGCTACAGTATCATTTTTTTGCTTTGTAAAATAATGAACTAACGAGAGTTGTATCCATTTATTCAGTTGAAAAATATTGCTTCGTTTGATATATGTTTACTCTTAAGAAATGTAATAGAGAATAGAAATAAAATAGTAGAATCATTGAATGGTTTGAGTTGGAAGGGACATCAAAGATCATCCAGTCCAATTCCCCTGTCTTAGCCAGGGACACCTCCCACTAGACCAGGCTGCTCAAAGCCCGGTCCATCCCGGCCTTGAACTCTTCAAGGGAGGGGACATCCCCAACCTGTTCCAGTGTCTCACCACCATCACAGTAAAGAATTTCTTCCTAATATCTAGTCTAAATCTAGCCTCTTCCAGTTTAAAACCATTCCCCCTTGTTCTATCGTTACCTGTCCTTGTAAAAAGTCCCTCCTCAGCTTTCCTGTAAGACCTCTTCAGGAATTGGAGGACTGCAATAAGGTTTCCCCAGAGCCTTCCCTTCTCCAGAATGAACAGCCTCAACATTCTCTCAGTTCATAGGAGAGGTGCTCCAGCCCTCTGATC
>NW_010179997.1:1427-1639 GCF_000695765.1 Mesitornis unicolor | reverse complement strand
CCTCCCCCCATCCTAATTTATTTAGCCAAAAGAACAAAAAAAAAGTTCAATATTTGTCTGCTTTTCAGAAATTAATTAGACGGGAACTGCCTTTCTGGAGCTGAGAAATCACTGTTAAAGGCCCCAAGCGGAGATGTCCCCCACCCCTGGCGTCGGTCCCTCCCTGCCGGAGCCCAGCGCCATAACCGGGGCAATGTCCGCAGCCCGGCCCC
>NW_010179997.1:601-1300 GCF_000695765.1 Mesitornis unicolor | reverse complement strand
GGAGGGGACAGGTGGAAACCAAGGAGGGGGAGTTGGATAAAATTCCCCTTCGCAGTACAGGCGCTCCGGGGCTTAATTTTGTGTGGCAGTGCCTCGTTTGAGTTTTTCCCCACGACGTTTGGAAAGGACAAAACTCCCCGTCAACACCGCCCGAGTGCCGCCGGCTGCGGTGCTCCCCACGCGTTGTGGTCCCGGGGGTGAGCCCATCCCTCCGGACCCCGCTCCCAGCTGAAGCGGGGCTGCGCTCCCGGCAGCGCGCAGCCCTCTTTTTTTGCCCTGCCCCAGACGCGGGCGTGGGAGGACACGCGTGGATCCCCCCCAACCCCGGGCGCTCCCCACGTCCTCTACAGGCAACGCAGCCCCGGCAGTGCCAGAGGCTCCGAGGTCCGCAGGGGCACCGCGCCGCTGGTTTCCATCAGTGCCAGATTTGGAAAATCGCCGTCTTTTTGCCGTTAACGAGCGGCCCCGAGGCACACGGAGAGGCGCAGAGGTCCGCGGTGCGCGGTGCCCCTCGCGGAGAGGCCGATGCCGAGGGGGACACCTGGCCACTGCAGCAGAGGATATTGGGGCAGGATCTCGGCCGTCGCCGTCCAGCAACTGCTATCTTCCCGGGGGCTTTGGGGGAGCCGAGAGCCGCCCGAGCGGGTCCGCTGTGGTTATTATTTATGAGGTCCTGGAAGCTGCTTGGGGAGAGGTTTA
>NW_010179997.1:0-536 GCF_000695765.1 Mesitornis unicolor | reverse complement strand
ACCCTGGCGAGCGCTCGGGAGGCTTGGATACAGCCCTGCGAAATGTGCCATTAGAGGGATAATACTTTTTCCTCTCATAATTACTGAGGTATATTCACAAGGTGGAGCTACTGAAAGGCGGAGGAAGCACTGATCTGATTATCTCCCTGTCCATACACACTCTGTTCCTGTTCTTAATCTTTTAAGCTGTATATTACGGATCGGTTTTGCGTGGCCATCCTCATCGTCATAAAATTTCGGGGCACTTTCTGGGTCCCTTCCTTTGCTTTTCCGTCCCTCACTCCCCTTTACAAAATACATCCCACAAAACTTGGGGCGGTATGCGGCTGGCTAAAGTAAAAACCGCTTTGTGACCCGAATTCCCAGTTAAAGGCCAATTTTGTTCATTGTAGAGCTTTTAATTCAGCCACCAAAGGTTATTCTCGCTGGGGTTTGTAAGTTAGTAGAGATGCTTCTCCGTCCGATTTATTTTTTTTATTAAGGATGGGGAAAATAAATAATGTTTCTGAAGCAGAAGATGAGGATTCCTGGGCTGA
>NW_010179996.1:6908-12576 GCF_000695765.1 Mesitornis unicolor | reverse complement strand
TAGCACAGCCAGCACATCATCCACAGGTAACGTGGACTGGGATGCGCCTGGTGGTGCTGTCGCTGTCTCAAAGCACCACTGCCCCGGTGTCGGGGAACATAAAGGTGTTTGTCTCATCTTGGGGTATTTCTCTTTTATTTGTTTCTGATTTTTGATAGATAAAACAGTTGCAGGGTTTTTTTGTTGTTGGGTTGCATCCTTGGTGTGAGCAGGGTTTCATCTTGCTTCTTTTCCCAGGGACGTGAAGCCAGACAACATCCTCCTGGATGAGCAAGGTAGGGGCTCTCTGCCTTGCTTTCCATACCCACATCATTCCAGGGCCAGGCTCTTTGCAGCCTTGAATGCTCTGCAGTGTTTTTATTCGGGAAAAGCGTGGGGAAGGCAGCACTTCTCACTGATGGGTGTTCGGTCGGACGTACCCCTGCATTGTAATGCTGGGGGCAGCCCCTCTCCTCATTGCCCCCTTGCTTTGCCCTCATTCTGTCTCCTCTCACTGCTGTCCCAGTGAAGTGGGGACGTGGTTTAGTGGCCATGGTGGGGTTGGGTTGATGGACTTGATGATCTTAGAGGGCTTTTCCACCCTTAATGACTCAGTGATCCTGTATTGACCTCTATTCCAGCCGCAGACATTACAAAACAAAGACACGATCTCTCAGGCTTTAAACTCATTAATTTTATCATAAAGCCTCATCAAAACCAAAGCGTGTGCTTGCATGGGGCTTCAGTAGAAAATAGTGCTGGGGGGAAGCCCAAACACAGTGGGGACAGAGAAGCTGGAGGGGAGGACCTGAAAATAATGGCATTTTCTGGGTTTTAACTCTCGGTCCTGATGATGGAGGAAGTGGGAACGGAGAGGAGGTGTTCTGGCACTTTTTGTGGTATCTTAATGATTTCTTTGTGCAGGCTTAGTACAGGGGAGCAGTGGGGTCCTTGAACTCTGGGGTAGCCATGGTTCAGTGGCTTTTACCAAAAACGGTTCTTGGGTTTAATCAGTGCGACCAAGGCAATGCTGCAGCATTTCCCTGTTGTCTTCTCGCTGGCTGTAGGCTCTGAGCAGAGCGGTTTGGCCCAGTGCTGGAGCTGGTGTAGGTTACTGGTGGGCTCCGAGGGCAATGTAAAGTCAAGACCCAAATTTAGGGGCCATTTACTCGGCTGGGAAAGCTTTAGGGTCTGTTAGGGCCGTTTGGTGGGCTCTGACCCTGCCCTGCACCCGTCTGAGGGCAGGAGCTCGTGAACAAATGTGCTCTGGCTGCGTCGCCCCTGTTCTGCGCTGTGATTAATTCCTTCTTAAAATGTGTCTTTGTTTAAGGTCACGCACATTTAACAGATTTTAATATTGCAACAATAATTAGGGATGGTGAAAGAGCAACCGCGCTGGCTGGAACAAAGCCATACATGGGTAAGAAGCCGCGTCTGCTCCTCGCGCCCGTGTTCTGCATTTCGGGAGCGCTCGCCGCGCGCTGCCTGGTGCTCCCTGGCTGCCGCAGAGCCGCCCAATTAATTCAGCTCGTTAATGCGTGCGCCCGAGGCGTTCAGCGGAGCCTGATGGGTTGGGGAGGGAAACTCCCAGAGTGAATGAGTCGGTGCTGGTGCCGTCTCCATCATGCCCTGCCTCCCCTGGGGTGGGATTTGCTGCATCCCTGTGGCTGCGGGGTTTCTGCCGTCCCTTGGTTTCCCCGTGCATGCCCCATAACCCAGCCTGACGCTGCTTGCAAAGCCGTAGTCCATAGAAGCAACCACAAAGCTTACTGATGTACACGAAGTACTGACGTTAAAAGCACTTGGTCAATAACCTGTTGTGTTTTGCCCTCTCAGCCCCAGAGATTTTCCACTCGTTCCTGAGCGGCGGGACGGGCTACTCCTTCGAGGTGGACTGGTGGTCACTGGGCGTCATGGCCTATGAGCTGCTGCGGGGCTGGGTAGGGCACGGCCGGGGATTGGGGATGGGATGACGGGTGCGGCAACGGGAGGGAGTTTGTTCTCACCGCTCTGCTCTTTCCGCAGCGGCCGTATGACATCCACTCCAGCAACCCCGTGGAGTCCCTGGTTCAGCTCTTCAGCACCGTCAGTGTGCAGTACTCCTCTGCCTGGTCCAAAGAGATGGTTGCCCTGTTGAGAAAGGTGAGGAGTCCTGCTGATCTGCTTTACCCTGGGCATTGGCAGCAATGTGTGCAGGACAAGCTGGGAAAACATCAGCATTAACAGATAATGTGGAGTTGCAATAGGGCTGATTTTGATGACTTTGTCCAGGCTCAAGCACGGCTGGATGCTGTGTTTTGTTGTTCATTATCCCTGTAATGAGGTGCATTACGTTTGACAGCAAGGGAAGGAAAAGGACTGGGTTTGGCGTGGTGATAAAATCCCTGCCTGGGTGAGAACCGTGCCCTTCCCACATCCCCTCTGCGACCAGGGCTGTGGTTCAGTGGGCATGGTGGGGTTGGACAGGATGATCTTAGAGGGCTCTTCATAAAAACCAGTCCCTAATTATTTTAGTGGTTTAATGATTCTGTGCTCAGCCGCAGGAGCTGATGCAGTGTGATTGGCTCTGGGGTGTTTCCGTACCTGCGTGCAGCTTTAGCTTGCTGAGAGCTCAGAAAAGTGGCTCATGGGCGTGCTATAAAACAGACGTACAGGGCGCTGATGGCAGAGGAGTGACTGGGGGTGTTGGTTGACAGTCGGCTTCACATGAGCCAGCACTGTGCCCACGTGGCCAGAAAAGCCAACGGCATCTTGGCCTGTATTAAAAACAGAGTGACCAGCAGGTCCAGGAGGTGATCATCCCCCTGTACTCGGCACTGGTGAGGCCGCACCTCGAGTGCTGTGTTCAGTTCTGGGCCCCTCACTAGAAGAAGGATGTTGAGATTCTGGAGCGTGTTCAGAGAAGAGCCACAAGGATGGGGAGGGCTCTGGAGAACAAGCCTGATGAGGAGCGGCTGAGGGAACTGGGCTTGTTTAGCCTGGAGAAGAGAAGGCTGAGGGGAGACCTCATCACCCCCTCCAACTGCCTCAAGGGAGGTTGTGGAGAGGTGGGTGCTGGGCTCTTCTCCCAGGTGATGGGGGATAGAACAAGGGGAAACGGCACCAAGCTGTGCCAAGGGAGGTTGAGGTTAGAGATAATGAGGAAGTTCTTTCCTGAGAGGGTCGTCAGAAGCTGGACCAGGCTGCCCAGGGAGGTGGTGGAGTCACCATCCCTGGATGTGTTTAAAGAGCGGGTAGACGAGGTACTTAGGGATATGGTTTAGTGGGTAGACAGGAGCGGTTGGACGGGATGATCTCAGAGGGCTTTTCCAACCGAGTGATTCTGTGATTCTGTGTGACTGGGATGGACGTTAACATCGGGTGGACAATTTGCATAACGAGATTTAGTCCCGATGAGACGCGGCGCTGTGGCTGCGCGCAGTGTTCGGCAGCTCGCATTGCCATCTGCTGGGCTGTGCTTGGGAGGCAGCGGACGCTGCGAGGGTGGACTCTCGGAGCACCCCAAAATCAGGATGATCCCCGATCCTTCCCTTCTCCTGTCTCCTCAGCTGCTGACGGTGAACCCCGAGCACCGCTTTTCCAGCCTGGCCGACGTCCAGGCCTCGGCGTACCTTTCTGGTGTGGTGTGGGGCGACGTCGGCGCGAAGCGCGTGGAGCCGGGCTTCGTCCCCAATGTGAGTGGCAGCAACTGCACCCATGGCGTGAGAGGAGCCACTGCAGCGGCTCTCTGACCCTGCAGCCATTTCTGAGCGTATCCCCGTGGTGCATAGTGCAGCGCCGTGTCGTGTTGTGTCCCCGCAGAAGGGCCGCCTGCACTGCGACCCCACCTTCGAGCTGGAGGAGATGATCCTGGAGTCCAGGCCCTTGCACAAGAAGAAGAAGAGGCTGGCGAAGAACAAGTCGAGGGATAACAGCAAGGACAGCTCGCAGTCCGTGAGTGCTGCCGGGGTGACGGCCAGCTGGGGAAAAGGGCTGAGCTGCTCCGTTTGGGGTGCAGAGCAGTGGTTACTGTGGCAGCGCAGCAACTGCACGTTTATTCTGATACAAACACTTGTCCAGCTGAGTCTTACTGCTACCCAAATGTTCCTCTTATGTATGTTTGGTAAAGCTCTTTCACAGTAATTGGTACTTTGGAAAATGAAACAAGAAACTGAGGTCTGGGCGTGCTGGTCAAGAGAAAAACTAAAAGAAAACCCCAAAATGTCCATATGATCTGTGGGGTTACACAGCAGTACTTCCTCCCAGCACTGACCATGGCCATGCACAAACACCCAGCCAGTCCGTCCCATTTTTGGGTAACCCAAACCCTCTCCCCGTGTGAGCTGTGTGTCTGGGGGAGCCCCGTGGCTCTGCTGGGCTCCTGCACCCGGCCGAGCTCTGTGTGAGCACAGGCGAAGCGAGCCCGTGGAGGGGACCCATCAGCTGGGAAACTGAGCTGGGGATGGGGTGCATCTGTTTCTCCTTTCCCTCTGGGAGTCACGGTGCTTTTATCACTCATTTTCACACAGCAGCCGCATCCCAGGAGTCAAACCATCCCCTGTGCAGCAGAGCAGGCACTCGGTCCTGCCGAAAGCAGGGTCTGCAGGGGTGTTTGTGGTGCGGTGGGCACCCCCAGGGCCAGAACACACAGACAGACGTGCTGTGTTCCCCTGGAAAGCTGTGCGCTCTCTGTGTTGTACAGAAAACCGCGTGCCGCAGGTGGCAGAGGCAGGCGAAGGCTGCCAGCTGTGTTGTCCCCCTCTTCCATTTGGGTTTTTTGGGACTGGGGGCTCTGTGCGTGCAGCTGGAGGCACAAATGAGATGCAAATGGAGCTGCTTATGCATGCAGTGTTGTTCTCCAACAGGAAAATGACTATCTCCAAGAATGCCTTGAAGCTATCCAGCAAGACTTTGTCATCTTCAACAGAGAGAAGTGAGTGGGTGTGGGTGGTGGTTTTGAGGGAAGAAATACTCCTTTTGCTGCCTCCCCCCCGGGAATGAGCACAGCAGGGTCTGGTGGCCGGGAGCATCTTAGTGCTGGCTTGGCCCTGGTGCTGCATCAGCCCAGGGGCTCGGTGCTGCACCAAAAAGGGAGCAGCTCTGACCGAAAAGGGAGGCACGATCGGGGGTTATCAATCACTGCCTTCACATAAAATACACTGCAGGGAGGCTTTGGATTTAACATGTATACGTGACACCGCTGCAGTTCCTGCCGCCTCTTCTCACCCCTCCTGCTTTCAGGGGTTGGCATTTTGGAAAGAGAAATGCTCAGACCTGCAGGGCACGGGCGGGCAGGGAAGGCGCTGGTGTTAAAGCAGCTTTCCCCTCATTCGAGCGCGCTCATGTGTTTGTATCATCACTGTGGAGTGTTTCAGGGGGTATTTCAGAACATTTCAGCGTGTGTTTCAGGGGGTATTTCAGAACATTTCAGCGTGTGTTGATCCGTGTCGTGGCCTTTTCGTGTGCTGTGTGTGCTATGGGGTGGCTCCTCTCATTTACCATCCCTCTGCGGGTTGTTGGGGCTGGGGTGTCTCTAACACCCGTTTCCTCTGCTCCGTGCGGGTATTTCAGAACATTTCAGCGTGTGTTGATCCGTGTCGTGGCCTTTTCGTGTGCTGTGTGTGCTATGGGGTGGCTCCTCTCATTTACCATCCCTCTGCGGGTTGTTGGGGCTGGGGTGTCTCTAACACCCGTTTCCTCTGCTCCGTGC
>NW_010179996.1:5499-6531 GCF_000695765.1 Mesitornis unicolor | reverse complement strand
CGGGTTGCTGACCTGCACACGTTTTCAGTGCGGCGCGGTGACGAGATGAGGAGTTACGTCCTTGGGTACAGCGAGGGCAGGCGCGGGGCGGCTGTGGCCAGGGGTGGCTGTGAGGGGGCTCCGGTTTGGTGTCCCTGTTTGTCACAGCTGCCCTAGGGACGAGTGAGCCCCGCGTCGGTGGGAGCAGCCCCGGGGCTCTCCGGACCCCCAGGCTGGGTCCTGCAGCGTGCGGACACCCCGGGCACGGCCTGGTCCCCTCCTGTTGGAGCATCTTTCCCGACTCGGGGCAAACACATGGTTTTTGTGCACGCCACGGATACTTCTGTGGCCGGGTGATGGTTAAACTCGTGACTGAGGTGTGGAGCGGATTTGAAGCCTTTGCTTTCTTCACGAAGCTGCTGCGAGCGCGAGGAGCCGTGCGAGCGGACGGGGTCGGCTCTGTCTGCCCGGGGCCGGAGGATGCGACTTAAGCCCGGATTTTACTGGGGGTGAAATGGGTGGCCTTGCCATGCTGCTCCTTTATGAGAGCGGGGAATACCTTATTTTACCCTTCCGTTTGCTTTCTTTTTCAGTGTAAAGTACTGTAAATAATTTACCAATACTTGTTTTAACTCCTCAATAAGATGGGAGATCTCCTTAACTTGCTCCAGCTGTGGACGTTGCCTTTCTCCTTGGTTCAGAAGCCTGCACTGTGTGGGTCGTTCAGCTGCCGTGGAGTGGATTTTGGTTCCCATTGCTGAACGTGAGCCGTGGGTTCTGGGGCCGTTGTGGTGCAGGTTTTTGGCAGGGCCATCGGGAGATTGCAGTGTTTGCAGCCTCGCCGTATAGTCGTAACTCCAAAACGGATAGAAAACGGTTTTTAACAGATTGCAGACACTTTCAGGACAGATTTTGTTGTGGCTTTTCGTTTCCGCAAATAAAACAGGAAGGCGTAACTGCTACGAAACGGTTTTGTATGAAAAAAAAGTGAGACGACGCGTTTATTTTCCACAGTTTTATGTGGAGACGGGCACGTGGCTGAGGGGTGCAGCC
>NW_010179996.1:3004-5485 GCF_000695765.1 Mesitornis unicolor | reverse complement strand
CTCACCGAGGTCTGCAGCAGGAGCGCGGGGCGCGCAGGCACCGCTCGCACGGGGCAGGGACGCCGCGGCTGTGGTTGTTTTTGGGACAGGGCCGGGTTTCGCTGTTGGACACAGCAGCTCCCATGGGGGGAGCACCCAGCCCTTGGCCCTGGAGGGGCCACACTTGTACCATGGGGCTTGCACATCCCATGCCTCGTTAGGGCTGTGTTAACGATCAGCCCGGCTGTGCTGCTGTGAGGGGGCAGGAACCCACGGCTTGGCTTGCCCGGACTCAGCCACAGGAGCAGAATGGGGTCAAACCCACGTATTTATTCAGGAATTACAAGTTACAGGTGATTTACTGCACTGGTACGGACAGGTTTTTGTCAGTAACCCCCATTGCACTATTGGTGGTGTTTCTGTCAGCAGTGACCGATGTTTGGGCTATCGGAGCTGTGAGGAGCGTGACGTTATTGACCAACCCATGCCGTGTGTGGGCGATGCAGACAGGTCCTGGTCGGCTGAAGCTGTGGGGCCAGGAGCGGTGTGGGCAGCTTGGCAGGACGTGTCTGACCATCCCTGCCTTTGGGACAAGTGACAAATGGCACTGGTGGTGTGGGGGGAGCTGGCACCCCTCTGAAACAGCCATTTCTCCAAGGGATGCACTGGGGGATGGTGCTTCCTAACCCTCGATCACTGAGACAGGGACAGGACATGGACCCTGGGTCATTGCGCTGTGTGGTGGTGGCACTGTGAGTGCAGTGTACCTGGGGTACCCGTGTTTGGTCCTAAATAATGCCTGGATTATGCCTAACGTCACTGCTGCCCACTGGGGACCAGGGTCTGTTGGTGCCTGGTTATCCCTGTTCCTGGAGAAGGAATGACAAGAGAAGAGTCACTGGAAAATGGAAATATGGTAGGAAATAGGTATGTGTTTGCTTCATCATCAGAATCTCCGTGATGGGGTTCAGTACACCAAGTACTTCTCTTCTGTCCCTGCTGTGTCCCCATCACTACGTCCCCATTGTTGTGGTCCCCATCACTATTTCCCCATCACTGTCTCCCCATCACTATGTCCTCATGGCTGCATTCCCATGGCTGTGTCCCCATGGCTGTGTCCCCATTGCTGTGGTCCCCATCACTGTCTCCTCATCACTATGTCCCCATGGCTGTGTCCCCATTGCTGTGGTCCCCATCACTATGATGTCCCCATGGTTGTGTCCCTATCAATGTCCCCATGGCTGTGTCCCCATTGCTGTGGACCCCATCACTATGTCCCCATGGCTCCATCCCCATGGCTGTGTCCCCATTGCTGTGGTCCCCATCACTATGTCCCCATGGTTGTGTCCCTATCGCTACATCCCTATTCTTGTGTCCCCCATCATGATGTCCCCATCGCTGTCACCCCATCACTGTGATGTCCCCATGGCTGTGTCCCCATCCCTGTGTCCCCATAACAAGCCCATGCTGATGGAGCCAACCGAGCTCAGCCCCATTGGCACCGCACATCCCCGTGGTCCTTGCCAGGACATCCCATGCAAAGCCAACCCCAAATCCCATGGGGATTGCAGCCCCTGTCACCCTCCCATACCCCCATGGTGTTTTGAGGCCTGGGGATGCTGTGAGCGGCTCCACTCCTGTGTCAAAACCCTTGGGGACGGCGTGAGGTGCCCCTGGTACCCAACCCCACCGTGCAGAGCACGACAGAAACCAACAGCAGCTCGGGTTCACATCCCCGCTGCCACCAGAACACAGGACCCTGTAGATACAAATATTTAAATACGTGTATTTTTTGTATGACAGATTTATACAAGGTGTGCCATTCTTCGCCGTGAAGTCTGCGTCACCTGTAAATTATTCTCCTTCAATTCCTCGCCATAAGGTTGTTTTCTTTTCTCCGCTGTGTTACGAAGCTCTGTCAAGCTGGGTATTTTTTTAAGCGTTTCCCACTGAATTCCGCAGACTTCACTGGGAAATTTGTGTAGAAAACTGACGCCAGAGCAGGTCCTGATGTTTCTTCTGTTGCCAACTCTTTATTGCTCTCTACTCGCCAATAAGAGAGTAGTAAAATCACAGCCAAAAGGGCAGTAATACGAACTTTGGACTGTGCTGGAATCCTGATGCCTTGGTAGGGTATTTTTAAAACCTATTTCAGTGGAAATACATGTAAAGTAATATCTTTGTATTTTATGTTAATACACTGCTGTAATTTTACTGCATGAAATATTCTACCATGTCACAGAAGAAGATTTAAGTTACGACAAGTTTGTGGGGGGGGGTTGGTTTGTTTTCTGCAGACACTGTGAGAAGCCATTGCATACGTGGAGTAATAAATGTGCATTTTTAACATTGCCAGGTATGTGTTGTCATTTCTGGGTTACTGATCTGAAGGGAAAGAACCCAACAGGACTGAATCTTACAAAAAGCAGATGCTGTAATGACATTCCTGGTTTGCACAGCACGCCCTGGAGTTGTTTAGCACCCGAATGCTGCTGCAGAACG
>NW_010179996.1:0-2973 GCF_000695765.1 Mesitornis unicolor | reverse complement strand
GCGGTTCAATGCTAACAGAATAACCCCAGCAGCTCGCTTGCTGTGGGTTGGTGTTTCACTGCCCTACGCTGGGGTTTGTATCCTAAACTGGCTGCAGACAGCCCCAGGGCACGTCGGGTGTTTGCTCTCCCATCCCTCACCAGCACTGGGGTTAGTTATTGCGGTTTCCCAGCTCTATCGCAGGGTGGGAAGCGGCTGCAAGGCTCCCCCTTGGAGGAGACCAACCCATAAACACGGTGGCCCCGCTTCCCAGCAAAGCGGGTACGGGCAAGGTTCGCCATAATTCATTAAAAAAAACCCCAAAACTGCGAAAAGCACCGAAACACAGTGATGAGTGTGTGTCTGTCCTGACTGGCACCCTCAGTTTTGGGGAGTTCTGGTGCGATCCCAGGTGCCCGGGGCCCTGCTCAGCAGCTCCAGGGATGGTGGATGCTGTGGGAATGGGCTCAGCCCCATCCTGTGCCTCACGAGGCTGAGGGACCCCAATGGAGGGGGTAAAGGTGACCCCCTTGTTCCACTGTTCCAATTAAATAATTTAAAATGCAATATAAAATATATGAATGAATGCATTTCCTTATGTGTTTGATGTAGGAATTACAACGGGTCACTGCATTAAGCTATGGGATGTAGGTCAGATCAGGTAATAAAACAGCCTCACCCAAAAAATCCCCTCCTGGTCTAAATTTGCAAATGCAGATACTCCATTATTCCTCCCCAGCCAGGAATAAGCCTCTTTCTTCTTGTCAGGGCAGAACACAGCAGCCTGCGAGTCACACACCGACACTGAACACCTTCCTGCACCAAAACCCAAGGAAGAAAGCACAGAAATCACCTCACACGGCTGCACCATTTCTATCATTTCATGATTTCCAACAACCTTTATTCAAAGCAAGGACCAGAAAACGAATGGCGAGCCACTCCGGCAGAGGTGCATGCATAGCTTCGTGGCACAGAGGTTCACCTTTACTGTACAGACCTTTAAATATAATAAATGGGTTATAATAACCTTTATAAAAGAGTTTGCCGTATGCAACTGGCCTTCAAACGAGCCTTGGTATCGGGTATAAGACACACTCGGTTCTTGAAAAACTGTATAAATAAGCTTTAAAAAACAAAAGCCAACCCAAGACTTAACAAAAAGGCTGCAGCTCACTGGGACACCTGCAGCCCTGCATCACAGCCCGCATCACCTGCTGAGGCGGTGACCATGGCAGGGACGGACGGACGGACAGATGGACGAGCTGCCACCCCGCACAGCCGGGGGGACTCCTGGGGCACGGCTGGTGCAGGGATGGGAGCAGGGACGGGTGCAGGGACGGGAGCAGGGATGGGTACGCAGATGGGCCTAGTGATGGGCATGGGGATGGGTGCAGGGACGGGCACAGGGATGGGTGAGGGAATGGGCGCAGGGATGGACATTTGGACGGGCACAGGGACGGGCGCAGGGATGGGTGCAGGGACGTGTGAGGGAATGGGTGCAGGGATGGGCGCAGGGATGGACATTTGGATGGGTGCAGGGACGGGCAGAGGGACGCTGCAGCTCCCCGTGTTAAAGCAGGGAGCGGGGCGTGCGTGTCGGTCAGACGTCCTTGGGCTGGAGCGAGGAGCGGGTTCCAGCCAAAACGCACCTCCGTCTTCATCCTGGCCGCGCCAGCCTGCAGCGGGACTGAGCACATCTGGGAACAGCCGGGTGCCCACATGCATGAGGGAAGGGCTTTTGGGAAGGGCTTTCTGGGGGTATATGGACTGGGAAAACTGAGCTGGGAGTGCTACTTCTTGCTGGGGTCAGGGAGGGGTTTGTCACTATTTTCTACCTACGAGAAGAAGGGGCTGGGACAGCCGACGATGCTCTGGTTTCGTCCTGGAGGGCAACCCAGCAGCCCCTTCCTGGCCGGTGACGCGGGGGGGAGCAGGGGTGGCCCCATCAGGACAGGGAGGTGATGTTGGAGCGCCCGCCCGGGGGGGCCATGATCTTCTGAGCCGTGCGTCTGGCAATGTGGTCATCAGCCTGCGAGCCTAGGGGAGAGCACGGGCGTGGGGTGTGCTGTGGGTATGGGGTCCCACACAGATCCCATGCACAAACCATCAAACACTCCCTCTGGGGGAAATACCGCTATTTCCACTCTATAGCGTTATTTGGAAACCCGTATTATCATAGCACAGACTGGAATGGATTTATTTGCCTGAATGTCTTGCTTCTTTCTGGGAAACACCTAAGTGGCTTTTCTGTAAATAGGCAGTTCCAATATAAGAGAAAGTGGGACCCCGTACGTTGATTAAACAATACGTGAGCCGCCTGATTTCAACCAGCTAACAAGAGACCATTATGAAAGAGGCTTTTTGGCAGAGCATTGGCTTTCCACAGCCCCTAAAGCCGCCGGGCAGATCTCTGCAGGATGCTGAGCTGAGCGATGCCAAATCGCTGCTTATGCAGAGACACCCAAGGAATTACCTTTCTGCTCCCTGAAAATGGAGTTATTTGGCTAATGCCTTTGGTATTTACGTATCCCTTACCACCCACACCCCACCCCTCTGGTTTTTGGGGACCCCTCTCCGTACCGGACAGGCTGAACCCCGACTGATGGAGGTTGCGCACAGGAGGGGCCTGGGCTTTGCTGGCGCAGGGGGCGATCCTGGAGGCCGGGTTGGGGGCTCTGGCGCTGGCGAGGACCTCGTGGACGGGGCCGTCGTACAGTCCCCGGGGGACACCGCGCACCTCGGCCAGCTGCGGGCAGAGGGAGAACACGTATTAATGCCAATAGGAACTATATATATATAAGGATATATAAGGATGATGACTTGTCCTTCTGTCCCTGCTTAACCCCTCAGTGAGGGTTCTGGGGAGCTGGAGTGACCATCACGTCCCCCTGCTGGGACAAAGAGCTCAGCCCTGGGTGTTCAGGGCTGCCAGGGCACCTAAAGCCTTAACGACCTCGTTATTACCAATGTTTAACCACAGATCTGCTAGGGCTG
>NW_010179995.1:5513-11250 GCF_000695765.1 Mesitornis unicolor | reverse complement strand
GAGGTTCAACCTGAACATAATGAAAAACTTTGTTATTTTGAGTGTTACAGAGCACTGGACCAGGCTGCCCAGAGAGGTTGTGGAGTCTCCTTCTCTGGAGATTCAAAACCCACCTGGATGCGTTCCTGTGCAACCTGGTCTGGGTGATCCTGCTTTGGCAGGGGGATTGGACTGGATGATCTTTCAAGATCCCTTCCACCTCCTATGATTCTGTGATTCTGTGAGAAATATTATCAATATTTGATATTAACATTATAATTGCTGTTGTCTGCAGACAATGGAAGCTATTGATGCTGGGAAACTCTTTTCCACTGCCTATCTAATGGATTTAGGTGCCTGCGTCAAATCATTACGCTACTGTGCAGGCTGGGCTGATAAAATCCATGGGCGTACTGTTCCAATGGGTGAGTAGTTTTGAGATAACAAAAATACAGAACTGAAGCCAATGTGATCTGTAAAAAACTGCCTTTTTCTAGAAATTGTGTAATACAAAAAATATCTCAAATGGAAAATATTTTAGATAGTTCTTAGTATGTTATTTAAGATTTATCATAGTGCTTGCTTTAAACATTTACTGCAGTTATGCACATTTATTTCTTGTTTTATACCCCACTAATAAGTACTGTTTATTGACCAAAAGATGCTAGCCTGTATGTACATCTAAGAAGTCTGATAGGTTTCTTTTGCATAACAATGTATGGTTTATGCAGTGGTACAGTAATGAAAACCAGCTATTTGCTTATTAAAACTAATATTACCACAAATAGTAATATCTGTTTCAGGTATTGGATAATGTATTAGGAAGAGTACTAAGAGATAGAAATGAGGAAATACTCCTTTATCTTGCTAAAATTTCATTCTGTTCCCTCTCTCATTAAGCAGCTCTATGAAAACATTGTTTTTAGCTGTCTTCTCCCAGAAGGACAACACAAAAATTGGTAATAAAGAAGGAATTAAGGAAAACTAGAATGATGAATACTTCCAACCCTTTTGCTTCACATAGACCTTTATACTAGGCTTAATGGAGCACATGTTTATTTAAATCAAAGAGAATTTTATAACTAATGGATTTGATTTAAGCTAAGTCCTAATATTAAAAAATGTCTGATATGTATGTAGGATTGCAAGTAACTTTTAAAAGAGCAGTTGAAAAAATGGTGATAAAAGAAAAAAGAAATGAGGAATGATCTTTCGTGTGCTGTGCATACCATATTGAGAAGCAAAAAGTCAGTCAGACTGGCAGAATCCAACCTTGGAGCTATGAAGAAAGTAGATATTGAATCCAGATGTACTTTATGGTTGTTTTATTGCATAGTTAAGATTTTGAAAGTATCATTTATAAGTAAAATTTTATCCAGTTAAGTTTGGTATCCAACTTTATCTTCTTTCTGATTTAACTGCTTCTCTCAAATGCTTTGTCTGAATGTTTAGTTTATTTGTTCTTCCCCTAGATGGAAACTTTTTTACATTTACAAGACATGAGCCTATCGGAGTGTGTGGCCAAATTATTCCTGTAAGTTGGAGCCATTTATGTAAAACACAAATGTTCCTTTTACAAATAGAAATGCTTTTGAAATTTTGTCTGTGCAAGTGCATTTTTGGAACATTACCAATAAAAAGCTTTCAGGTTTTGAAAAACAGAAACTATGCTGAATATTCATTAAATTCTACAACCTGGAGTTTTTGATGAGTCGGCATGGTCCAACTTTGTCTCTCTCCTCCCTGTACATGGAAAGAAAATAAATCTCAAAATACTGGCTGATGGTTTCATTTGAAAGACAGAGCTATGTTTTGCTGGAACTGAAAGAATTAGAAATAAACAAGTAGGAAAGGGTAATGTTTACAACCTGTAAGAAAGAGGCTGTTTAGGACCTGGAATATCTGTTCCACTCTGTACAGCATCCAGACAGTTGGATCTCTATGGCTGAGACTTATTCACTGTGTTGATGGTACAAGTAACAACACAAAGAATGTGTCTAATATGCACAGTGATACTAAGCTATAGTTCCCAAATTCCTGTTCAGATTGTCTAAATTCCCAGTTGTGAAGACACTTATTTTGAGAAGATTCAAAAGCTTGTTGTTAAAATGGTTGTAAATATCAGACACTCCTAATCTACCCACCTCTTTGCACATGGTAGGTGTGAGAAGCCTGACCTGACCTGCTCGACCACCTACCAGATGAAATAGTCAGCTTGTCTATCAGGTTTGCCCAGACATGTGGGTCCCAGACATGTTCCTGATGTCTTTCAGTTGAGCTTGCAGATTTGCTATCCCTTTAGACCACCACATTAATTTAGAATACATCACTGGAACACATTTGGATCCAGCCTCCAGGAGAGCTTAAGAATCTGCTGGTTTAAATTCTCTTGTAGGACAGGCACAAGATATTTCAAGTAAAGAACTCATAGTCAAGATATGCTAAAAAAAACTAGAAACACTAGATGAGGCCACTTCTAAATGAAATCGCATCTTGGAAGTATAATCAGTTAATAAAAACACTTGTAAAGTGTTCAAGGACTTCCTAGTATATCTTTTCTTTTCTCTCCTTTGAAATGTGAACCCACCAAGCTGGAGGCTTTTACATAAACAGAAAACTTTGAGGACTAAGCAAAACACTCTTGCTAGCTCCTCATTTCCATTTCCAATCCACTCACACAGTTCCATTTTTATGATGAAGATCCAGAAAATACTCTAATCCCTTACTTTGTGTTATTTGTGCTCCTGTTATTTCTGGGGGTGGGGTGAGACTGAAATTCATTTCAAAGTATAAAGAGAATGAGGAGGAGTTGCATGTATAATCCTTCAAGCCTTTCTGACATAATAAGTAACTGTTAACTGTCTAAGTGGGGACTTTCATGAAGGTAAGGCATGCTGCATCTTGTGTGCTGAGGCCTATGGGCTCAATGCTTCCAAAACTATTAAAAATATTCTTAAAGGGAAGCCCATTTTCCCCACAACTACATTGTCCCTCACAGTGCTGAATATGGGGTCCGAAAGAGTCAGCTGCTCTGCAGTCTGTCTGGACTGACCACAACAGAAAGCTGACAGTGAAACCTCCAGGCGGGAGGCCAGGGGCAGTGTTGCATATTATTAACTTGTCTCCTTTAGAAAACTGAATTGATGATGAATGTGATAACTTAAGATAGCAAAACTCACAATTTCATCCCTAATCCAGCAACTTTCTGTAAGGCTTTGCTAGATGAGTACACTTACTCTTTCTTGAGCTTTTAACTAAACCCTTGGGTCCCCTGGACTCAAACATAGACCAAAGTCACTGTTCTTTGTATAACACAGTTTACCAGTCACTTTTTCTCACTGTTTCAAAATATTTTAATTCTGAAAAGAGTTCAACAAAGAGTTCAACCACCCATTTGACAATTTGTGCTATTATCATAGAAAAAGTAAAGGCTTTTTGATTATGTATTAGAAATAGGATATGCTTTCTCATTTATCTTTCAGTGGAACTTCCCATTGGTTATGTTCATCTGGAAGATCGCCCCTGCTCTTTGTTGTGGAAACACAGTGGTTGTCAAACCAGCAGAACAAACGCCACTGACTGCCCTTTACATGGGATCCTTAATTAAAGAGGTAAGTCATCAACAACAGAATTTTTGGTCCTTCTCAAAAATGTAAGAATATACTGCAGCTAAAATGCCACAGAAGAATTCTCATTGCATGTCTCGCCTTGTACTATAGAACTTACCTTACTGTAAACTAGTGAAGCAAATCCAGGGCAAAAGCGTACATATCTTTCAGCCAAGTCCACACACACAAAAAAACCCACAATAACTGTTTAGTAAACTTCATCTCTTGGTAAACATATTTGTATTACAAAAGCACAGTACCTTTCAAAGTCAAAAGCAAACAAAGAGTAAAGAGGAGAGTACTTAGAGTTGGGTGGCAATTACTTTATTAGCAGAGTTATCACTGAAAAGAACCTGTGCACAGCTCTGGAACACAAGGACCATGGTAGTTTCTCCAATGTCTCTGAAGTTACATTGACTATTGTGCCCAGCCCAGCAAACACACAAAGAACAGTTAAATAGCTTAGCTCTCTTGCTTGCCAATAAAATCAACAATGTAATCTAACATGTTTAAAGAGTTGTCACAGATGTCAATAATTACCAGCACAGTAACCTTGCAGAGTGTTAATGGAAATGACTTGGCAAATTTTATTATTTTCTTCAAAACAATGATTCAGCAGAGCACACTGACTGGTTGTGTGTTAATATTTCACAGAAACTAAATGACTACCAGGAAGGAGCCAAGTACTGCTGTTATTGTATCACACAGTAAATGCTATTATATAATACTAGGGAGGAGGAATTGTTTAAAAAAATTACCAGAGAAACCTTCTCTATTAATTCTTAACAATAAGTATCAGAAAGTATCTTTCTCTGAAAAAAACAGCTTTAGAGGGAAAGTAACTCTCTGCTCTGAGTCTAATGAAAAATCTGTTCTGATATTCTGATCTCCTGAAAGGAGAGCTCATAAGTGGGAACATGTTCCATTTTGTATGCACATGTAAAGCAGTTACAGAGTGGTAATGACTGGTGTAACACCAGAACATTTTTAGTAAAAGGCAAGATGATTCTCATTTACATATTAATTTAATGTTCAGCTAGACTAGAAGCTTAAGTTTATAACTGTTAAATCTCTTTGCTGCTATTCCCCACAGCATTCTCATGAACAAACAGGTTGCCCAAAGCTCGGACAAGTGTACACTTTGCTGGATCAAACACTGGCTGGGTGGCCAGGGCCAGAGAGCCATGGTGAATGGAGTTAAATACAGTTGGCAGCCAGACATAGGTGGTGTTCCCCAGGGCTCAGTGTTGGGGCCACTCCTGTTTAATATCTTTATCAATGATCTGGGCGAGAGGATTGAGTGCTTCCTCAGTACGTTTGCAGACAACACCAAGTTAGATGAGAGTGTTGATCTGCTTGAGAGTAGGAGGGCTCTTCAGAGGGACCTGGACAGGCTGGATCGATGGGCTGAGGCCAACTGTATGAGCTTTGACAAGACCAAGTACCACGTCCTGCGCTTGGGTCACATAAACCCCATACAATACTACAGTCTTAGAGATGAGTGACTGGGAAGCTTCCAGTCAGAAAGCAACCTGGGAGTGTTGATCAACAGCCAACTGAACATGAAGCAACAGTGTGCCTAGGTGGCCAAGAAGCCAATGGCATCCTAGCCTGCATCAGGAATAGTGTGGCCAGCAGGACTAGAGGGGATATTGTCCCACTGGACTTGGCACTGGTGAGACTGTACCTTGAGTACTGTGTTCAGTTTTGGACACCGTAGCATAAGAAAGACATTGAGGTACTAGAGAGGGCCCAGAGAAGGGTAACAAAGCTTGTGAAGGGTTTTGAGAATAAGTCTTATGAGGAGTGGCTGAAGAAAAGAAGGCTGAGGGGAGACCTTATCACTCTCTACAACTACCTGAAAGGAAGTTGTAGTGAGGTGAGTGTGGCTCTCTTCTCACAGGTAGCAAGAAATAAGACAAGAGGAAATGGCATCAAGTCATGTCTAACCTAAACCTCCCCTGACATTAGGAAAAACACTGAAAAGGTTATCAAAGACTCGAACAGGCTGCCCAGGGAGCAGCATGTGTTTTCTTTATACTTATGGCTGGGGGAGAAACAAAAAAATAAATTTATTCCTTTTCAATGGTACTGAAAAATAACTAAAATTAAATGTTACTTTTTAAAAAGAAAAAGACCCAATACAATAG
>NW_010179995.1:0-5484 GCF_000695765.1 Mesitornis unicolor | reverse complement strand
AATGAACACATTTGAGGCTCTAATGCTGAGAATAACTGCATGACTGAGAAAAGGTGTCTGGAGAACTGAAAAGCAAGACTATGTGAAACTTGTATTTCTAGTCTTTATCCTTCCCCAAATTTACAGAGATTTCTTTTCCAATTCAGGCAGGATTCCCACCTGGAGTTGTGAATATTGTGCCAGGCTTTGGACACACTGCTGGAGCAGCAATTTCTCACCACATGGATGTAGATAAAGTAGCTTTCACTGGCTCTACAGAGGTACTATAATGAATACAAGAAAATACAAGCAGGAACAGTGCCACTCTGATTCCCACTAATGATTTAATGTCTAACTCGTTCTATGTAGCTATTTTAACTTTTTTTTTTCTTTTGGCTGCTGGTCTGTTAAACAAAGTCTGTTTAATGATTTGTTAGTTATTATTAACTTTAAACGTATTTAAACAATGTTTGTATTGCAGGAAAGCCATTCAAACAAAGGCATTCCATGAGATACAATAGGTTCGAGTATACCAAAGCTATTTAAAATCTTCTCCTTTAAAAAGAAAATATTTTCATAAATTTATGTTTGCTTCTTTTTTAAGGAATAATTCTTTTTTAAAATGCAAAATGTTAAACAACCTGTGCTCTGTTCTCTTTAATTTTCATAAGAACAGGGTGGTAGAAAGGTACTTCAGAAATCTCATTCCTGGCTCTATACATGCTTAGATGAGGTGATTTTTTTTAATTTTTTTTTAATTTGGATGACACTGATGATCTACTGAGTGATCTTAGAAGTTTATTTGAATATGTATCAGATTAATAATTGAAAGGAAGGTCTCTGTTAATTTTCTTCAATCTTCACCCTGGAGAACTATGAGTGATATAATCAAAGATTTCTCAGCACAGGCGTTATATAATTGTACACTTAACACAGTACATTATATTTTCTGTCTGTATGCGTGCTACATGGAAGAGCTGCCCACTGTTCTCTTAACTATTTGGATATAGACTCCAAAGATAAATATCACTGCCTCATGTCAAGCATCAGTACACACTGAGTGCAAGAGCTGTGTTTACTCATAGATTGTTACTTTAGCTCTAAAATAACAAGAAAAGAAAACAACTTAGAAAACCAACATGTGAGATGTTCCCAGTAGACAGTAACTACTGCAATCCCCAGTGGCCCATGGACCTCTAAAAACAAGTGGAGCAACCAAACAGAGGTTGTATTTACAGACGTTAGTGACAGTTGTCTACTTCTGTCAGTGTAATTTAGCAGCAAGAAAAGAAGGCAGAAAGGCTGACAGAAGAAGGAAGCTATCTGATGATTTCTACGTGTGGACAGTTACAGATCAAAGCCACAAGGGCCACAAACACATTTTTCCCTCACAATTCTTTGGGACAATTCATATTAAGTAGTTCCTTTAATTGTGCCATCATTGGAAAGAAGTAGAGTAGGGGTTCTGGCTCAAACTGTTCATTTCCTCTTCTTTCTTCTAGGGGAGAAACTGGAATAAAGAAGAGTTGGCCATGCAGGCAGTGTAGATAACCACTTTTTTCTCTCATACACTTTGTGTATCAAAGGGCTTACCCATCTATAAACCAGAGGAATTTCAATCTAATGGGAGTAACTGGCAGAGTAGAAATTAATGCCTACTTTATGTTATGGACAGAAGCAGGTAGAATGGTGATAGCCAAAAAAAGCACCAGACATCTCCGGGAGTTAACATGAGTGTGTCTAGAGGGGAAACTCTTCGAGAAAGCATTCTTGGCTTATAGACTGCAAGTCAACTGCATCCTGACTATTCTTATAATTTTTTAATTTATTTTTCATTTCTGTAGTTACTGGAATTGTTGACAACTGTGAACTGATTTTCACTTTTGAGGAACTCAGAGAAATGTTATTTACACCACAGTATACTTTTTCAGATGAAACTGTCTTCTCCCTTCATTTTAGGTTGGCAAACTTATTAAAGAAGCAGCAGGGAAGAGTAATCTGAAAAGAGTTACATTGGAACTTGGAGGAAAAAGTCCTAACATTATATTTGCGGACGCAGACTGTTAGTAGTATTCTTATTATATAAATCTACTACTTTTGCAAGTGCCATGTCCTTTTTCTTTTCCTTGTCAGTAAATTATTGGTACCTGTTTAATGAAGGAGTAATTTTTAATGTGTTTTGCTCATGCCCTAGATTTTACATAGATTACCACAAAAAAATATAGTGGCTCCTGAATGGATATGAAACTCTGACAACCTGTCTACCCTTACTGTAAATAAGAATCATCCTAATGCAACAAGAATGCAGAACCAAAAGCAGCTGGATGAATCTTGTACATGTTTATTACCTTTCTAGCTGAATACTCCTCTTGGTACATGCCTTGCTGATAAGGCAAATAATGTTGAATCTACATTTCACATAGAACAACTGAATGTGTGCTTGTCTAGGCACACTGTGCTGCTCTTGATAAGAATAGTTTTGGACATAAGCAAATGGATGAATATCTGTGTTTCAAAGGGACATAAAAATAAAAAGGGAAATGAGATGAAATGACAAATGTTTGTAAAGAATTTATGACATGACTATTGAAGTTTATGGTCTGATCAACTCTGCATTTCTTTGCAGTGGATGCCGCTGTGGAATTTGCACATATTGGTCTGTTCTACCATCAGGGACAGTGTTGTATAGCAGCATCTAGGATTTTTGTGGAAGAGCCTATTTATGATGAGTTTGTTCGCCGAAGCATTGAACGAACAAAGAAGTATACTCTTGGGAATCCTTTGTTGCCTGATGTTCAGCAAGGCCCTCAAGTAAGTAATGATACATGTGTTCAATATAATTATGACATGACATCACAAGATAATGTTCTTCTATTGTTGCATTAGTGTCAAGGCTAAGTACAGTTGTTTAGTGCTTAGTCTGAAGGACCAGGAGGAAGAAATTGGAGTGATGGTTGGTTGTGCCGCTGTCATAGGCTTAAGAGTGAGATTTATTTCTCTTTTCTAGTTCCTATTACAAAATGAACTGAAATGCTTTGAGAAAGCTCCAACGCAATAGCTGTAAAAGTGCAAGTACAAGCACCCATGTCAGATATTGCTAACATTATATTCAAATAAAGCCATTGTAAGTGAGTAGCTTGAGAAAGTAAAATATAATGATGTCTCTTCCCTTTTTTCAAGTTGTTAGTGTTTCATTATGCTTCTCTTAATTTTAGAATATTACACAATTAAAGTGCATAATTTTGTACTTTTTAAATGTATTAAAAGGTCACACCAAAGTGTTTCTCATTAAAAGAATGCTAAAATGCACCTTTAAAAAACATTGCTATCATAATGCTGTGGATTCCATGGATTGCATTAGAGCATTTTTAATTTAGTTTTCACCTCAAATCTTATTCCCATATCAACTTGTACTACAGGATACATACTTTCTTGGCAGAGCTTTTATGCACATATTAAATTGTCACAGAATAAAGAAACCGTATCAGAGACAAAGCAACTTCCACATATTTGATAACATAATATGTTCTTCATTGGTATTCACACTCATTTTATGTAATCAAAGACATAGGTACATTGGAAAACTGCATTCAAAGCCACAAAAGCTTGGAAGAATTTAAAAATAATGAGGATATTATTTTTATATCCTGCGATGTGTCTTCCTAACACATTCAGCTGAATAAATTTAAATGACGGATGATAGGAAGATTGAAACAAGTAAACTCCAGCTATCTGGTGTACAGCTAATTTAAAACTAATGGGAATCCACTCTGATATTATTGTGGCTTTACTGCATTAGAAATTCATGCTAACAATTTAAACAAGGGATGAAAGTAAAGTTTTACTAGAAAAAAAAAGTGAAAAAAACATTACTGAAAGTATTTGAAAGACCGTAAAGACTTTTTACTTCTCCAGTTTCATCATCATCTTAAACTCTTTTTCTTCTTAGCAAGCTTTAGCAGAAATAACTTTTTCACAAGTTAGCAAAGTTTCTCATTTTAGAACTGGTACTATGCCATTTAATGGAAAATTGTAACCATGTAGTTTAGGTGCATTTCTTTTGTTGTAATTATGTTACATATGTATTTATGTAATTATGTTATCTCTCTTTGTATTCAAATTCTTTATTGTGCTTTGGCTAATTCCATCTAGAAAGAGAAAATGATAGCCTATATCAGGCATATTCACTGTGCTTTTCTGTCATAGAGACTACTTGAAAGCCTTATTTGTCCTCCAGTTCACAGGCACTTTGGGGCCGCACCTGTCTCAGACAGCAAGTTTGGGTAATGCTTGGCACAGTGAGCACCAAAGACCCTCTTGGAATGCAAAAGAATATATATATGCTAATTCACACGTTATTAAGAAAAATAATTATGATGATGATAACAAAGAAACGACTGACAGCATCATGAACTGTATCATCTAAACTTCATCTTCTCTTCATGATGTTTATGCACAAGAGATATTTGGCCACCAGAGTAGCAGAAATGTTATGTCTCCAGCATGCAGTAAGACAATTGTTTGAAAGCAAAATGACAGGAGAAGCACAGTGAACTAAAAATCACCTCCTTATAAATATCCTTATAAATTCACATCCTTATAAATATAAGCTTTTATCACAGCTTCAGCTGAATAGCTGTTTAGTCTGATATGCATCTAGGATTCCCCAGAACCTATGCAAATATTGTTGTGTTCTATAACAAATGCTTAAACTCAAATGTAACCATTTTATTGCACAAATTAAGAGAATAAGATACTACTCTGCTGACTGATTAGTATATCACAGAGAAAAAGCTTCTCTGCAAGAGTCCACCTAGAAGTAGTCTCAGTATCTCCATGAGCAAGTGCTTGAAGGGCTAAACTCCAAAAGAACAAAGAATCATGAACATGGAAAAATGAGGGGGTGGGGTGGAAAAGTGTGTTAGAGGCCTCTATCAAACAAGCTCTACCATTGAGTTTTTCTTGACATAAACACTATCTTGTGTACAAATTCTCCTCAGTCCTGAAGTGGAGATTGATTAAATTGGAGAGGGGAGGAGCGGAAACGATGTGTCATCTGTTTCTAGTCCTCATTTACACTATTTCATTTTATCCTCTTTGTCACTGAAAATTTGAAGTTGTTAGAGAAATAAAAGCCCCTACTGTACTGTCACCATAAACTACTTTTCTAGCCAAAGACCATGCATCTTGCTATACTATGGAGCCAAACTGTAATAAGATTGGCATATGTTGAGCATGTTGGTAGGTTTGAGCAAATGGAGTGGCAGAGATTGGCTTCATATTGTAAAAAGTCTACCATCTATGCTTCTCAAACTACAGATGTGTTTTTTTCCACTAATGAATCAGAATTAACTGAAAACAACTTTGAACTTCAGTTATATGTTATCATTGCTTTTTAACTGTAATAGTTTAGGAGAACTATATGGCCAATCTACGAAACATAGTAAAGTACAGAAGAGCTGCTGGCTAGATCAAGCCCTCTATTATTTTTTGCAGAATCAAGCT
>NW_010179994.1:6050-6253 GCF_000695765.1 Mesitornis unicolor | reverse complement strand
TTCCGCCAGGGCGCCCTGTCGGGGCGGGCTCCGGGCATCGTCCTCTCCGCGCTTCTCTGCGCTGCCTTCCGCGGACCTGCGCGGGGGGCGAAGAGAGGGAAGCTCAGCACTGACAGAGGCGCTGCAGCAAGGAGGAAGACAGCGAGGAAGCCCCAGCCCCCATTCCCTGGTTATGAAAGGGGGTGGAAAACAGGCGGGAGGGG
>NW_010179994.1:4153-5864 GCF_000695765.1 Mesitornis unicolor | reverse complement strand
CGCCGGCTGCCCTGCCTCCCTCTGCCTGCACCGACGGCGGGGAAAAAGGGGAGAAAATCCTCTGCTGACACTGCCATTCCTGTCCCCTCCTTGGAGCCGGCTTCCCAACAGCGAGCCACCAAGGAGGCTTTTCCACCTCGGTTTTACGCATTATCGGCGCAGTTATCCGCGGCGATCATTCCACATTCGGCGCGGTGCCAGAGCAGCTCCCGAAAGCCTTTTGCGGAGCTTGGCCAAGCCCCGCACCGGGCTGGGTGTTAGCATACAACATCACACATCACCTCCTGGCCAACTCCCTCCGAGGTTTGGGAGTCGCAGGATTTGAGCCCTCACCCCTGGGAGCAGGACGGGTCCCTCATAGCGCAGGGGGCGAGGCTGCCGCGGACCCGGGTCTCACAGAAGGGAGGAGGAACGGGGCTGCTTCCAGCCGGTCTAACGCGGGGACAGGTTGCCTCCCACACCCCCGTGTTGGTCAGGACCTGCCGGGGCAGAAGACCCCGTTAGGGACGGACAGCCCGAGGGAGCACTGGCGTGGAAAATGCGGGTTGCGCCTCTCTGCAATTCCTCCGCACGGTCACAGGCATCGAAAAGTTGCCGAAAGCTTCCCCTTGATGTGGCCCTTCGCACTCACATCCCAGAGCTCGAGCTTTTCTGTGTGCTCTTGCTTCCCTCACCTATGCTCCCCCCCACCTCGCAGGGGTCTCTCTGAGTCGCTGATGCTCGTTCGAGCTACGTATCATCCCTCGCAATCTTACTTATCGCTAAATTATACATATTACTTTCGCAGCCTGTTAGTAAAGAAGGTTAAATTAATTTACATTCTGCTCATTATCTGGTGTTTAAATGACGTGTTTTTATCCCTGAGATTTGGCAAAGAATCTCTTTCCTCAGACCCCACAGCGTTTCGACGGAGACAATGCTCTTACATTTGTAGTGGATTTTAATCTGATAAGACTCTAATTTGCTTAAGTCTTTTAAATAGGGGGTTTAAAATGATTCTAGCCGTTTTCTTATTGAATTTCCTCTAATTCCCCCAAGATCATAAAGTATATGTGTAAAGTAAATATTTCCTCCCTTTGCACCGGCAGCAGATGACCTATAACTAAGTCAATACGAATGCAGCTCCATTCTGCACAATTTGTTTACCAATCATATCCCCGTTTCTTCTTAACCTCTTGCTACTTCCGTGGTCCTGCACCCAGAAATCCCGCCCCCCTCCCACACCCCCCAGCCTTTCCCCACGAGGGGACTGCGCTAGGGCTGCGGGCGCAGAGCTGCCCCGGCCCCGATAAACCGGGAGCGGGCTTGGCCTCGCTGCGAGGGGCGCTGTTGGGGCTGTAAGCGGCCTGCAAATCCCCAGGGAGGGGCAGCCGGAGGGAGAAGGGGCACGGTGACTTCCTCCACTATTTTTTCATTTAAGGGAGCAATGTAGCCCTCTCGCAGATGAACCCTTTCCCTCTTCCACTTCTTTCTTTGCTTTGATTTATTTTAGTTAGTTTGCGGGCTTGGCCTCGCTGCGAGGGGCGCTGTTGGGGCTGTAAGCGGCCTGCAAATCCCCAGGGAGGGGCAGCCGGAGGGAGAAGGGGCACGGTGACTTCCTCCACTATTTTTTCATTTAAGGGAGCAATGTAGCCCTCTCGCAGATGAACCCTTTCCCTCTTCCACTTCTTTCTTTGCTTTGATTTATTTTAGTTAGTTTGGGAAAATGCCG
>NW_010179994.1:3183-4052 GCF_000695765.1 Mesitornis unicolor | reverse complement strand
TCCCGGTACGCTCCCCCCGGGAAATGGGGAGAGGAGGAGCAGGGTCCGGAGACCACTCCGCCTTCCCGCACCGTCCCCAGCGCAGCCCCGCGTCCTCCGGCCCCAGGCGGGACAGTTCTTCCAGTCATACCTGCGCCCCCAAAAGTGGGGCACAGCACCGTCCCAGGACCCGGCGGCCCAAAGGGAGAGGGTGCCGGCATTTCCTTACGTGCCTTTGATTAAAACAACCCCATTCCGGGCAGGAGGGGAGCTACCACGCAGCATTAGTTGTCATAGTGACCATAAATCACGTAAATCCAAAAATACCCACCTATAATCTGAGATGAAGCCTTTATTTCCCGAGTGAAATAATATTTTTAAAGCTGTCAGACAAGCGAAAAACAACATAATTGTAGCCACCCAAGTAATATATTAGCGGTAAGGGTTCCAATTAAAATGTCAAAAGTGTTTTTAATTTAATTTTTTTTCTACTGGAAACTCCGATCCCTTTTCGGGTTCAGGTCCTGGCCGCGAAGCCGCCTCGGCCGGGTACGGACCGTCCGCCCCTGCTGCGCGGGGCTATCACTTCAAAACTCCCATGTGGGGCGAATTTCCCCCTTTCTCCTTTCACTTCACGCTGCACGACTTGCCGGGGACGCTCCTCGGCGCGCTCTGAAAAACGGGGATTTGGGGCTGCTCCCTACCCTGCTCCACCTTCTGCATTTCCTTTAAAAATTTTTTGTGTTTTTTTTTTTGTTTGTTTCTTTGTTAGGGATTTTTTTTTTGGGGGGGGAGGGGGCGGTATGTGGGCTTTAAAAAAATTATTATTTATTTATTTTTCCCCGAGGGTGTTTTTCGACGCCCTGTTCCCACTGGCGGTACAGGCAGGC
>NW_010179994.1:0-3168 GCF_000695765.1 Mesitornis unicolor | reverse complement strand
CCCTGGTGCGATAGGCGGGTGGGCCGGGAGCGGGGCCGGGAGCTGAGCTGCTCGGATGGAGGTGACGGGGCGGGGTGGAAGGTGGCCAGACCTACTGCGGGTATTTATTTTGCCACTTTTCCTTTATCTCCTCATGGGATCGTTGTTTCTAGGCGTAATACTCTCCTAAATGGATAAATCGGTTCTTATGTAGAGTCTCCAGCTAGTCCTGTTGTCTTTTACCTTTGGCTTGTTGTCTTTCGCCTATCTCGGATTACCGGGTATTCTCCTCGATGAAGAGCCATTAATTACCCATTCAGTCAATATTAGGAAGACTACAGAGCTTTTTACATAGGATTAAGACGACATCAGATTGTTCCGTTAGTATATTCCTACTCACGAATAAGCTTTCGTTATACATTTCTTTTTCCCTGGAGTGCGGCTAACAACTGCTGCATATATTACTCTCAGACGACGGTGGAGGAGGGGGGGATATATATCCTACGCGCAATAAATATCTTTTAATTTGCGCTTGGCGGGGGCTGCGGGAAGGGGCGCGCAGTTTCCGCGGCGGGGACACAGGAGTAGCGCACCGGCGGAGTGCGCTTCGCCCCGGCTCAGGTCACAACTCCGGGGACAAATTTGGCCACATTATGTGGCGGGGAGGGTGCTGCTCGGCTCCGCCTCGCCACCCACCCCCGGCACCCGCACCCTCCCGCGGAGGCGGAGGCCGCGCGCCCACCTCGTCCCGCGGCTCAGAAAAGGCACCGGGGACCTCGGTTTTGCGCGCTGCTCTGGACGGAAAGCTGAATCAGCGCTGGGGTTTTGGGTTTGTTTTTGGAAAAGAAATATTAAGTTACGGAATATTCAGACCAAGGATTTTTTTTCCTCAGAGTTGAAACAATCAATTTGTGATGCTGAATGATGCTGTAAAGCGGAATGCAATTCCAACGTTTTATATTGGAGGCTGCTGTTTCAGCAATACACAGATTTTCGATTACAGGGAAGGATTCCTTAACAACAATTCACATAGCCAACAAATTGTACAGATAATATATATATATATAGACACACACATGTACACACACACAAACAAATAGTTGAAGCATCCTCCCGCCCCGCTTCAAAATTATTCTAATAAACGCATCAGCAACCATCAAGGCATGCTGCTTGGCTGCCGAAGCGTCTGCTTAAGTTTTCCTAATTTCGCGGGACTGCTCCCCCAGCAGCGATTTCCCCGTCTCTCTGGGGAAACACGACACCCACCCAGGCCGCATTTGACACTCCAGGCTGCCATAGTATTTTAATCCTTGCCCGTTTTGCTTTCCACGGACACGTTTCTTTTGGAATAAGCCCCTTTCCCCGCGGGAACCCAGTGTGCCCTTGTCATTTCGGAGCGTCTCCTACTGAATTTCGTTTCCTCCGTTCACAGGAGCATCGATTTGAACAAACATTTCCAATTTTTACTTCTATTGCCAACGTTGCTATATAGCCAGTATTCTCCTTGTGCCCACCGATGGCACTTAACTCTGAAATTTCCTGACCACCCTCGTCATTTCCGAAACTGAACTGTGACAGGGAGGGCCTCAAATAACCCCTGCTTCTCTTACTCGCCTCTCACCCAGCCCGCACGAAGAACAGCGCTTTTTGCCAGGTAAATCCCTCCAAGCACCAAGTCCTGGCGCTCAGGCAAAACAAAAATCAATGAGTACCGAGGGATGAAAAGCAAATCGCAGCCAAGACCAAACAAAATCCGTCCGAATCGCGATAAAACGCCCGCGATTTCTACGATTCGCAGCTGGTCGACCGAGCGGCTCAGGACAGCTCAGGACTCCCCCTTATCTGTCGCACAGAGACCGGGGCCGAGGCTACACACGGGGATCACCCCCACATCTGCAGGGACATATCCGCATATCTGCAGGGATATATCCATATCCGCGGCCGTTTAGCGCTTCCCTTCCCCCGTAAATGGGAAGGTTTTAATGGTCAGGCAACCCCGCGTTGCGTCTTCGGCTCGGACTTATATTTTAATTAATGGCATTAAAGGTGTTTAGATAGCAATTTCCCCTGCAGCCCGACGGTTAAAAAACAGAGTGGCTGATACGGTAACGAGGCAGGAAATTTTGCGTGTACTACAATAATCCGGGTTCATAATTGATGGTTAAGAAAATAACCATTTGTTTCTCGGCAGAGGAAGTAAAAGTTACCGTGTCAGGGAGCATATGTGGATATTACTTTTATAAATACTTAGTCGAATAAAGCTGGCGTGGAAGGGCTCATAAATTTATTATATCAGAAAGGTCCCCACTTTCCCATTAGATCGCGCTGAGGACTTTGATTAAGACCACCTGTTCGTCGGGAGGAAAAGGCAGGGGAGGGTAAAAAGGCCTTTCTTATTTGCAAACCATATATAAAGCAATGTCACCCTTCCTTTCCACATTATTTAACACTTATTACTGGCTAAGGGAAAAAGTGCCAGACCCTGGTAAAGCCTATTTGTGCACAATTTAATATCATGTATGTTTCCGGGATTAAAAATTATCGTCTTGTAATACCTTGGCGTTTGGAATTACCCCAGATTTTGCTCGCTAACCTTCCTTTAGCCTAAGCGTTTCTTTGTCTGGGGGTTTGGATGCCCAGCGAGCAAATCCTGCTTAATGTCTCCGGGGGAGAGTGGACTCGGAAAGGGGACGTGGCTCCTCCTAAAATCGCTGGATGTTATTTGAGAAACAGCGAGCTGTTTGGCCAAACAGGGTTAATACAGTATTCTTACAAGGAAGTGTTTAACCACGAGACCAGGAATACGTGCATTATTAATTCACTCTAGTTTCCTGTATTATTAATTCAGGTTAATATATTTTATTTAAACAAAATTACGTTTATATTGGATTAAACAGTCTCTCGAAATACAGAGCGCTTGTTTTCTTCTTTGTAATGTGTTTGCCTTGCTGTTTTTCTTTACCGCTCCTCGGGCTTGCCTACCAGATCCCATGAAACGGGCAAGGCGAGGGGAAGGCAGGAGCCGGCGCTGCCTGCAGGCGGGGCGCCGCGGGGGTGCCTGCCTCTGGGGGCAGGAGAGGGCTGGCGGCTTGTTTACGGCCGGGGGGCGGAGGGGGCAAAAAATAGAAAATAAAAATAAACACGAGAGAGACGCTGCGGGTATCTGAAAGGCGCGCTGACAGTGATGCT
>NW_010179993.1:3664-6843 GCF_000695765.1 Mesitornis unicolor | reverse complement strand
ATTCCCTCATCCACACTTGTCATAAGGCATACAGCAGGCCACCACTTTCACCTCACAGTTTCCTTCACATAGGAGCAACCACTGTAAGCAACCACAGAATCCTGCACGTACCAACTTAAACCCTTTAATTTGCACCTTCCCAGTCAGGTTTCAGTGGGCTGGACCACATGCTGGCCAGTGCAGCTAAGCTCCTAGGTTGATCCTGCTTCCACTGTTGGAGAACTCAATACTTGTGCATAAGTATGAAAACCAGGAGAAAAACCCCAGGAGAGACTGCTGTAAACACGTTAATAACTCATAACAGGGGTTTCATCAATCATCTCTCAACAAAATCAAATCAAGCACATCTGCTCCCCTGTTGAAAAAAAGGTGGATTCAGGCAGATAAGTCAGTAAATACCAGACTTCAGCTTTATCTCGTTTCATCTCCACCAACAATCAGAATCCCATAAGAAACTACAAAATGACAGTATTGGCTTTCCAAAACAAGCAACCTGTGTCAAGGAACAAAACAAGCCAAACCCCCAAAACCACCACCAACAAATTCAGAAAAAGAGCTTTTCTACTTCCTCATCATCAGTATGAGAGGTTTCTCGTTCCATTTTATCAGTCATTGTCTTCAGTGGATTTGGACATTTCAGACAGGAATTAACAAATTTTTTGATGCACATGGAAGAACACAGTCTAGTTCACAGTGCACCAAGCATAAAGAGCAAGAAACAGGAAAACAACCAAGTCGGTGGATAAACCCTGGAGAAAGCTGATCCATGCAGGGAGGCACGATGGTATTTTCAGAGCAAACCCACACATCTATTGCTGCTTTGATACCAGAACAGAAACATTGAATTCCTATTCCTTTAAAGAGCAGTGATTTTTGGGCACACATGAGGAGGTTTAAGATTATGTTACCACAAAAAAGCCAAATCAAAGCATGTTTTTATGAGTATTCTCCTTTTATTCTTATTCCCTTTATTTCCTGAGTTGTTTGCTGGCTTCCCAAGAGGGAAGGAAGAAGAGGAGATCCAAAATCCAATCCCCAAACAAAATCTCTGCTTAAACCTCAGATGTGCCTATTGAAACCAGAACTAACAAACAAAAGCATGAGTTGTCCCTTTTTGGTTTTGCTTTCAAATGTTCATGCAACACCCAGCACAATGACAGACAAAAAGGAGCTTCTGGACACGCAAAATCAAAAGGACTGTTAAAAAGATGACATATGACATCACCAATGCTGAGGGCTGCCCTTCCTCTGCTTCCCCCATCGTTACAGCTTTCTCAGCAACATCAGTGAAAGCAGGTGAGTCAGTGCTGAACAAATTCAAACCGCTTAAAATAATTCTGAACAAAAATACACAAACAGATGATCAAACACAACCTTATCCTCAGCCCACTGCAACCAGTGGTCATACACTAACCTTGCTTTTAGTAAGAGCCCAAGGTCTAAAATTACATAAACTTTTTTTATACACAACAACATGAAACTAGAAAGGGGGCTGGAGAGGACTTCTGCTCAGGACAGGGTCTTTAGCCCTAAGCATGAGTACTTTCAGAAGACTCAGGTACCTGAGTTGTTACCACATGTTCTCCATAGTGCTGCATCACCTTCCCTTTGAGAACCATCTGTAGCTGATCCAGAGACAACAAGGGGAGAGCACTACCCAGCAGCCGGTAGCACATGTAACTGAGTGGAAACAAAGAAGATTTTGTCAGCTGGAGGCACAGCAGTAAAGCCACACACAAGGGTAGCAGCAGTAGTGGGGCAGGCGACATGGAGCATGCAGGAAGGCAGAAATCAAAAATTCATGGATCCTGTGTCTAAAAATCCTACTGCCCAAAGCTTTTCTTCCGATTAGCATAGCTGCTAAGCTCTCTGTAGCAGGTCCTTCTTCAATCCACTTCCTGGATCTCTACTCCGCAGACATTTATTTCCATTGGCCGAATAAAAACTTACTTAGTTTTTGACTACACAGATTTACTTAAGTTTTGACAGCAATTTGTTGCCAAATTTGGTCAGAATTGCCCAATGGGCTCTAGAGTTATTAAGACTGACAGCACTAGCCTCATTTCTGTGAAAAATCAGGCTAAAAAAGCAATACTGTTGAGCGTACAAAGGGTATTTTCAGACATACTCAAGCCAAGTAAAACAAGACTTAAACTGCTCAGGCTTGGAAACCTGTTTCCTTTCACTATGATACTCATGTAATGTTTTCAGAAATTTTTTGTATGTGCACCTCTACAACTTTTAAACTCCCAATCTAATAAAGATTTAAACCTGGACACAGACTGTCTTGCTATGGTCCAAATTAAACTGTGCTCCCCTAAAATACTCACAGATTTGTATTCCAGATTTTGCAGCATTTTTATACAGCATGTCACAACAGACAACTCAAATAATCCTACAAAGATTCAGTATTAGACTTGGGAAATAGCTACCACTATCCTAAACCCAGCCACAGCCATATCCTACTTAAAACATGACAGAAGCCAAACATATCTAGGCATTTTAATTCAATCCAGACCATAAAGCACAAGTCCAGCAGTATTAGACATGAATTTCAGAACTAGGGTTTGTCTGCACAGGAGCTGTCCTTCATAAACCACACAAACAAAGCTGAATGACTCTTGCTATCAATCACCTAGAAAGGGACAGTACAGCTCCTCTGCCAAGTCTCGTAGGAGCAAGCTATGGATTTAAGACACCTCTATGCCCAATCACCTTTATGTGCTGTCCTAGTTAGATTTAACCCCAAATTTGTTATATGTCACATATATCTTACTAACTCCTGGATTTAGGCTCCCTGTAAAGTTTCTCATGAATATCTAAATAATTGAAATCAAGTCTTCTCACATTGTTCATGAGAAACCATATGCTCCATCCTACAACAGGGCAGCAGCAGAAAGACTGCAGCAAGAACTAGGAGGACAGTATGGAAAACAACACATAACGTATGTTAAAACAAACCTCTCGGGTCCACATTTCTCCTTCAACAGCTGATTCTCCACACCTTCTTTCCAGAACAGTTCAAAGGCACCTTCCTTCAGTGAAACTTGTAGCAAATTAAACGCTACACTGGACAATTTCTTGTCCTTCTCAGACTTTGCAGCACTTCGCAGAAGCTCTACAAGTCTAGAAGAAAGAAAATAATGTGACAGATCTGGTCTGAAGGCCAAATTCATCCT
>NW_010179993.1:0-3633 GCF_000695765.1 Mesitornis unicolor | reverse complement strand
TGCTGAAGAACACAGAACATCTCTTGAGTGCAGCAGGCTGTGTCTCTCGGGAGAAATGACAGAGCTATCATCTAGGAACCTGCATAACAGTTAGATAACCCTAACCCTTGACAGCACCTGCAGCAGCAAATACAGACAGGTCTCAGAATGAAAGCCACATTACTCTCACTGCTAGCCAAGAGACCGAGAATGTTGTATGTAATGCTCCTTATTCAAGAACTTACCTGGGAATATTTTCCTCATTTAAAACAGTAGGCAAGCCAAACAGCTTTTTCAGATTTTTAGGTTTCAGAACACCAGGGAATTTCTGTATGCCCACAAGCAAAAGATGCAGGTTGTCTGGAGATGTGAAGGCTGAAGCAAGGTCACTCTTTAAGATGTCAAACAGGACCTCCTCAAACAGAGTTTCAGGAACCTAGACAGGAATGAAGGGGTAAGTATATGAGAAACAGCTGAAGATATTTTACTAACTTGCTGTGAAGCATATTAAAATATCTGCATTATATGAAATTTTACTAAACACTTGCAGTGTTATGGAAACTTTACAACAGTCTTTATGGTGACAACCAAAAATAAATAAATAACGGATGTGTCCAGTACTGCCATACAGTCCCCAGGCTGTCATCAGGTAGCAATTCTAGTCAACTGACTCTAGCTACAATTGCTCTTCTGCTGTCCCACTGCTCCTGTCTGTACAGTCACGCAGCCCAGGGAAGAGGAAACATGCTTGTATTAGATTTAATTATATTTCCCAAAAATAAGTTACTTGTTTCAATAGGGTTTGCTGGTAAAAAACTGTGTTCAATGGTTTAGAGAAAACTGGATCCATCATTTTCATCAGTAAAATAAGAAAAGCACAAAACTTGCTTTAATTTATATTTTTTAAAGACTGGATTCAAAATACATTTAAATCCAATAGCAAGACTAAATGACACAGAACATCTCAATACAAAACACTACTTAATTTTGAATTAACACTGTTAATCTTCACATCCACAAACAACATCCACATAAAAGAAGGCAATAAACAAATTTTCTTTTTCTAGAGTCAGAGTTCCTTTACTCCATGTCCCCACATCCTTTCACTCACAGCAGCCTAAAATTCAACCTTAGACCCAGGCTTGGTGCATAAAAAGGTTTGCTGGCCAGAGTTTTCATCATACTTCTCTTCAAAAGAGCAGAGGGTCTAAGGTACCACCCAAGCAAGTCAAATGGGAAAAAACCTACTACATGATAAAATGTAGTCCTCATCCATGGTGAAATCAGACTAAGCTAAAACAGAGCATCTTTCCCAGAATATGCACATAGACCATACAGGAAATTACTTCCACAGTTTAAATTCACTCTTCTGCACACTCCCTTTAACTTCCAACTATGAACAAACTAAGAAAAAAGCAGTCCTTGAAGAAAGTTTCCCCCCTCCTCCCACCCACCACGTGCTCTGGCTATACCTCAGACATGATGTCAATAAGAGTTTTGCGAGGGAGATCTCTGAGATGGGCTTGGTGATGTGTCAGCTGCTGGAGAAGCTGGATGCTCTCCAACAGAGCTTTCTGGTCCTAGAAAAGAAAGAAAAGCCAGAAACAGAGGACATATATCAAAGATTAAGCTGAAGGCTCACGCAATAATCCACTCTTGAGAACATTATGCCTACTTGTAATAAGAAACCTACACAATTGCTTCCTGATAGAAGCAGAGCAGGGTTTTCTGGCTGTATATGACAACAGATCACTTCCTTCCAGGAGAGGTAGGAGTCTCCTGTACTATCTGACATGGTTCCTACACTCTAGTCAGGAACATTTAAAAGGCACAAAAGTCTATGGACACAAAATAAATTAACCAAACTTGGTACTTCAAATCCCATCTCATCCAATATCCAATGACCCAGACTTTCTCTCTAGGTCCTCTCCACTTCAGACAGCCCCAGAACCAGTACTGACAAACAACATAGCAATGGTAATGGTACCTTAACAAGTCGGCCACATTGAAACAGAGCCATCACTCCAAAAAAATTTCCAAAAGCAGCATTTCTCACAAGTTTCTGAAAGGAGATAAAAAAGGCGGGGGTTAAAAATCCACTTCACCCTGGCATATGAAGAGAACACACTGAAAAGCAAGGCCCTGCACTATGTTTAAGAACTGTCCTAGATTATCTTTCCATCACAGGGACAAACATCTGCTAAAACAGGGCCAAATGACAATGTCATCGACTTCTAGCTTTTACAAATATTTCTGTTATTTCATTACGGTCATTTGCCTTAGCAAGAACCCAAAAAACTACAGCATTCAGGCACTAACCCTTCAAAGAATCTAGCATGGTTAATCTAAACTAGCTGTCGGCCAATGCTGCTGTAATCCAACTCACTTTTTTCACTTTTTCCAGATTGTGTTTTTCTTTTATCTGTTCCAGGACACTGCACATCGGAATTTCCTCAAACACCTGCAAAACCTGAGGAGATAGACGGAACAGATCAGTTTGCAGTTCTTCCATTTTATGAAGTTAATATTGAGTTCAGTCAAAATAAAGCTGAACAGCTGTTCAGCACAGCAGCTGATCTGCTGCTTTATTAGCCCAGAATAGACAACCAGATCAGTAAAAGACGTGTCAGAAAAAGAACCAGTATAGACATAAATATACCTGCCAATATTCCCTTTTTTTTTCCCCTCCGTACATGACACAGGAGGATTAATAATGAGAACATTTTGCTGCTACTACATGACCCTGTAACAGACATAACAAGACTTTTCAGCATGAACAAGTCCCTGATCTAAGTGGGAAGAACACAGGCTCTTCTCCCCTATCAACTTGTTAGGTGAAATGGAGTCAGACTTCACTGGCGATCCCAATTGCTGGGACTCTCAGCTATGTTAGACACTCAAACAGCAGGGAGAAAAGTGTGTGTGTGTGTGTGTGTGTGTGTTTTAAAGGACAACAGCAGGGAGAAAAGTGTGTGTGTGTGTGTTTTAAAGGATTGCTTTTTTAGATCCCCTAAAAAAACAGCTCAACATCAGGAGCAAGTAAATTTTAAGAAGTCACAATAGTTCTAAATGTATGAAAACCTGGTCAAACTTTGCAAATTAAGGATGCTTCTTGAAGTAGGACAGAATTCTGTAGCATAAGCGTGACACTGGTATAGCTTGTACCCTTTATAACTGCTTCTAAAAACAGACTCACACCATTTAAAACTCCACGGTCTTTCTGCACTTGCTCCAAGAGCCTTCTCTGCCCTCTGCATGCGAAGGTGCCCCAGGGGAACCCTCCAGCCTCCTCATCAACAGCAAAGCAGGATCCCGGGACCTGACTGGGGTTGGTGAGGGGCCGCAGAGCGCTCTGCTCTGGGACACACTGACCTGTGCCAGGGCCAAGCTGAAGCCTGGGCGGGCGGCCTCTCGGGTGGCTCCCAGTCCTTCCACCAGGCGCCTGAGAGTGTACTTCAGCTCATCGTCCTGTAAAAGAGAGACTGAGCTCCGACGGTGCCCACACTTCTCGGAGCCCAGCGGAGCTGCCGGACCCCCGTGGCACCCCCGGCCGCACCCCGGCCTGAGCAGACACCTTTCCAAGGGAAAAGCCCGCACAAACAGCCCCTCCGACCAGCCCGGCGCGGCCCCAGCCCCCGCCTCACCTTCTTGCCC
>NW_010179992.1:0-5412 GCF_000695765.1 Mesitornis unicolor | reverse complement strand
TTATGCACTGGGCCTAAACCACGACACTAGCACAGAGTCACACTTACTTAACATGCAATTAGCACATATTGCATGCCAAGTATCACATTGTACCAGCTCAGGATTGCACCTTCTCCAGTACAACCCACTAGCCCAGAAGACCAACGACAGCATGGTCAACATTTGCCCCCTAAAAATGACAAATGTAGCTCATTTTGGTAACTACTGCAAGCAACAGGTAAACTCCTACTTGCTAATGGACATAGTTGACAGTGCAGGAAGATACAGTAACAGGACAGAAGGAAAGAAATCACATCTGTATCCAAGAAGCCCAGCAGGAAGCCAGTTGATAGATTGCCAGTCTGCCTAGGGTGCAAAATGCCCCAGAGCAATGTGAGCTTTCATGTCCAGCTCCCAGCCACTAGAACAGTTTGTCAGCAAATTGCACATTATAACCGAGTGTTGAGGTGTGTGTGCCTCTCGGCACTTCCAGATAGCTCAAACAAATGAGTATATCTGGGGCTCTCAGAGATGGATGGCAGCATGACCAAAGCCATGAACAAGACTAAGGCCTACAGGATGCATAGGTATGGAGCCATCCAGGTTTTCACAGACATGACAAGCCTGCATCTGAAATAACACTTTTCTTCCTGTTTCACCAGCTTAGAAAATAACTTTTTCCTTCTGGAATTCAAATTTAATTAAAAAAATAAATAAAGTGACATCTGAGTTTGCAGATGCAGAAAGGTATCCTAGTCTGCCTCATTACCAGTGTATCACCTGAAGTCAATATTTTGCACATAACCAGGCTATCACATATCACAATATATGCTTACATAACATGGTTTCAGAGTTTGATTATTTTCTCATATTCGTTCAAAATATAGATTATTTTATGAATACTGTTTCCTTTTCTTATTGGTCATTCCTAAGTCCAAAAAGCAACAGTAACTGTTTATATCTAACCAGTCTTTTCAACACTGAAGATATAAAACAAACTATGTCGAGAGTGTGTAGATGAAAGGAGTTTTACCATGCTGTCATATATTAATTCAGGTAAATTAGGAAATTAACTAACAGCTGATAGCCAAATAAGAGTAGTCTTTCAGATCAACTATTTTTAAAACCATTGTTATCGTGCTGAAAAAAAAAAGCAAGCTATGGAGTAGCAGCGACAAAGAGTAAAAATACAAACCTCAAAAGGCAAAAGCCTCAAATAAAGTTCAGCAAAAAAACAGACTGTCATGGCAGATTATAGATAGCTATATATCAAAGGGAAGAAAATGATGTAAGTTTAAGTCTATATCTAGGGAGTAACCTAATGGCTTACAAAAGTCATCTCCTGCCAATACCACTTGCTTTACAGGACCAGGGAGTGGAAGAGAACCGTACTTAATGCCTTTGTTCATTAAGTTAAATGAACCTTAGTTGGTAGGTTTATGTAGTCACAGCCTTAAAAGATTTTTCTCCAGTGTGTTTTTTCCAAGATGGCATTGTGAGAATAAAGCCTCTGTGCATCCATTAGAAGTCATCTGAAAGCTCATGGCAGCAGCAGTGATTGCCATGTCAGGCATTTGTTAGGACACCGCTTGAAAATGGATAGTTGAGGTTTTTTTCTCTGTCTTTATCAAGGACAAAGAACTTGAACACTGAGAATTATTTAAGAACATGAAAAGGAGCCGCCTGCTGTAGTCAGCAATCCATGGGCTCAGTTTTAAAATCTTCTGAAGTCAACTAAGCGACTCACCTGGCTTATGACAGACTCTGGATCAGGCCCTGGTGATCACGAAGAAACACTCCAGAAAGCAGTGACACCTAATGGCAAACGTGCCTTTGGAGGATAGCAAGCTGTAATCTATGGCATGGAAAATTATCCCTCTTTAGCTGCAGAGTAACTAGCACTGAAACATTACAGGGGCTGAAATGCTATCGCAAATCTAAGCGCCTGGGAGAGCGTTCAGGAAATAGCATGCATAGAAACAGAGAGTATGCTGCGCATTTCAGGAGAACATAGTTACTAATAAGACCTACTGGCTACTGAGCCACAGTACACTGTACTCCAGGTCTTCATTCACATGTATGTTTAAAACAAGCATGTAACCTTGGCACATTCTAGAGAAGGGAAAACAGAGACCTGTCTCTAGACACTATAGGCAGATAGAGATTTATTTGCTTTAAATAAATCTGTTTTGCTGGCTTGTCCTGTGCTTTATAAAATGTATGTGAGAATACTGTAATAAACAGTTAGTGACATACACTACATACCTTCTAATGAGGCTTTACCAACAGCATAGCAAATTAAATTCCTATTACCAATGCACAACACAATACAAGCTAAGCTGCATTGTAGTGCAACAGCTTACAAGACAAAACGTGGACATGCATACCACCAAGCTAGAAGATTCCCTTTCCCTTACAAAAAAATTTTGCATTTTAAGGGCACTACCAATATCAACAGAAGAAGAGAGAGACCACATGTTGGAATTGCCCTGATATTATTATCCATAGCACAGAAGACCTTAAAACTACGAACCAAAACTCAAGACCCAGCAATGCTGGGAACTTGTCTAACATAAGGATGCAGCAGTTCTGGCCTCCAACGTCTAGAAGCTGAGAGGAGTAAGGAAAGAGCAGATCTAATTTCTCTCTCAGAACAAAAATATAGTATATATATAAAAATAGATATTCAAAGCATATGTATAAATAATTGTAATAGCACTTATAGTAAGTATAACTATATATCATATTTATTTCTGAACTTGCCATTGAAATTAAAAAAAGCTAAGGGAAGTATGCAACTGACTGCATATGACTAAAGCCACCAAAAAAACATGAAAAGCAACTTGAAGTAATCAGGGGCTTGAACTGCTGCAAACTGCTGTGATGAATTAGCATTTAAAAATACTTGAGTTTATTTTTTCAGCAAAAACTCTTCTACGAGTCTATGCGACTGCTGCCCTAGGTGGTTTTGCTGCACCTAATACATGCATATTTGGCATATATGTTTCTATGGGCACCACAGGAAATCTATATGCACATACAGATTTATTACTATGTACATATCAAGGGAAAAAAATGAGCACAAAATATAAAAGCATTAGACCTTCAGCTGTAAAAGACACAAAGCATACACAAATTGTGCAGTTGACGGGAAATGCCACCTAATCCCTGCTTAATTAAAGCACTGTTCTAAACTCCTGTTTAGGGGGTGAGGAGTGTGGGACGACTGATGTATGAAGAAAATATCAGGCAGCGTGGCTAATCTCAAAGACTTTGGAGCTTTCAAGCTACATAAATCAGAGCGACTTTTTGAATAGCCTCATAAAACACAAAATCATTGCCATTCCACTCACGACTTTCAGATTCTTCCTACAGCATACAGATCATTAGGAAACTTCTAAGCAATCAAGTAATGTGGGGCTGATGAAATTACTCAATCAATGCATGGGCTGAGAGGAGCAGCACAATACAGAATTGCACAGTTTTGACATGGTAACCCTGCCCCTTGCTTTTTTATATAGGGGTAAGGAAAATTACAGTGGAGCCGATTCACTTCAACATTTTCATGAGTGCTTGATGTAGTCTTTCTGAACTGCCAGTTCCTATTTATAATAGCAGGGCAGCAGAAACATACACACTATAAGCAGCCCTACCAATATTTAAACTATGATATACGAACACATTTATTTTTAAGTGTGCACATTTACATACACACAGACCTGCTCTAATGATCCAAAGCAGCAGCTGTAACCATTCAGAAGACAGAAATATGAAAAAAGCGTATCATAGACAAATACCAGTCACCATAGCCCTCCCACTGCCATCAGAGAGTCATTAATCTCAGCTCAGTAAATTGTAACATTTTTTGTCATTGTCCGAGAGATGGCTGATACTATACTTCAGTACAGAAAACATCCCTTCACAGAAAACACATCAAATAACACGTAGGCAAGACAGTGCATTACACTGAAAAAGTCTGTGCTATCAGAAAAAGAGTACACACAGATAATGTGTTATTTCTGTCCCCCTACATCTGCCCCTCCCAAACATGGAAAAATATTTTCCACTTGAATATCTTAACACTGTTGAATGAGAAAAAAGATAATGTGTTTATTTTGTTTGTTGCCTAAGGCATCAGTACTACCTCTGGTAGTCATTCTTTTCCCCTGAACTGAGCATTTTGGGTTTTTTTCTTTGCCTTTATGTATTCTTATGTAGTTAATCTGTTCATAGAGTACCCTGCTACTGCTTTTGCCAACTCATATTAAGAAACACAGTTTATTATTTATGTCTAAATATTTTATACATAAGTTTCCTCAGTACAAGTGGAAGAAAACAAAAGGGGGTCAAAATATCCAGGTCACAGAATACAGTGATGCTACTAGGGGCCAAACTTTCGTCTGTGAGCTATACAAGTTGGAATATTTAGCTGTCTACCCATTTAGTGTTAAAATAGTTCTAATTTCAGGTCATTTATTTGCAGTATATTCATTTTAGTAGATTTAAAGCTCTGTGTAATAGTTATCAGTTTGCCGTTTTCACAGCAACATAAACCAGTCTATATAAACAGGTAATCTCCTTGTCAACTGTACGAATTGTCTCTCAAGACAAATTAATTGTGCAAGAAGCAACTACTTGGGTATTTTTTTTTTGCTTTCAACGAGGACTTAGTGTTGATGCATCTCATCGCTAACAGCACTATCAAAAACATCAGTGGTAAAATGTGTTGCATTCATCATATATAAACGAGTGAAACAAACAAAATTGTCATTAATACGAAGAGACGAAAGCTGTCACCTCCCTTGGTGCTAGTGCAGAGGCACAGAGCTCACCCAGCAACGCTCTGTTAGCCAGGAGGATGGGAGAGGGTGGATTGCAAAGCAACTCCTCATCTGCTACACAGTCAAAATTTCCCCCCAAATCCTAGGATTCGATTAGCTTGTTACAAGCTCCTAAGAAAGAAATAAAGAAGATGTAACCGTCTCCTAGCGTTGCTTTAACAGTCTACAACTGGGAAGAATTAAAAAAAGAAGTCCTTCTCCCTTTAAAAGGAGGGTATAAAACGCTGCCTCCCCTGTGCAATATTTTATGCTCCAGTCACACACAGCAATAAGGACTGACCCCTGTAAAGTTGCGGTACCTAAGAGAAGCGCTAGCCAGTGGGCTCCAGCGTGGGAGGGGGGGGGAGCTACACGAAGGGCTGGCGCATCGCTGCCCAAATACCGGTGTCCTGCAGGGGAAAGCTCTTGGCGGCCGGGCTTCCCAACCGCTCTCCCCGCTTCCCCTTCCACAGAAACCCGCTACAGATCCCCACGACAGACACCGGCAGACATGTTTATAAAGCCAAACCCCGGAGAGAGCGGCGGCTGCCCCACAGCCCGGGGGGGACCCTGCCCCCAAATACACCTTCCCCGGAGCAGCGCGGCGCCGGCC
>NW_010179991.1:1068-2341 GCF_000695765.1 Mesitornis unicolor | reverse complement strand
TATCTATATTTACGCGCAATATCTCTGTTTTATGTATATAATATAGATATCTTAAACCTGACGTTGGCAAGGAAATCTTTCCGAGGGGTACCTAAAGCGTGGCCGAGGCAGTGGGAAGGGGCAGACAATGGCCGGGTCTCTCCGACGCCGTGCTCCGAATTTCGGGGTGGCGGGAGCGAGCGCCCCACGTCGCAGTCGCTGCTGCACTCCCTGCCTCGGGACCGGGAATTCAGGGCGATTTGTCAGACCCTGTGAATACCCAAATTGCTGTTTTCTGCTTATTTTTCTCCTCAAACCCAGTGGTGGTTTTGTTTTTCGGTCTCTGGAGTTCCTGGAGGAGCGTCTCGTCCTTAAAAATGAAGAACGGTGCAGATCGGCTTTTTCTGGTCCCTCGTTTTCCTTATTTCTCCCCCCTGCCGTCTCGTTTAATAAGGAGGAGGGTGGGAGAAAGGAGGGGAAGAAATAAAATGTGAAAAAGCACGGTGCTTGTTTCAACCCGCAGAGCTGATTTGGCGAGAACTGTTTTTCTTCGGGTTTTGCATTGCAATCTATATTTTATAAAAGACAGCAATAAATCTCGTGGTCAATACGATTTGCCCAGATTAGAATAATTCTATATTTCATAATTGGGTCTGAATTAAAAATAAGTGGTGCCTCGGGATGCTGCGATTTGCTTGCTCCGTGGAAATATTTTTCCCCACTCGCTGTGGATTTGCAGTTTGGGGATTTTATTTTTTTTTTCCTTCTTACCTGATTTTTGTCAGCGTGCGCTCGGGAAGCGTTGCATGGGCTGCGCTGGGCGCGACTCCCGGCTCGTCCTGGAAACGACCGCAGGAGCACGGGTGCGTTTTTGTGCAGTATGGTTTTGGTAAAACTCGGGGGTTTTGCTCTGGAGCGGGGTGCGATGGCCGGGGCCAGCGGTGGCTGCGGGGGCTTGGTGTTCAGGGTGAGGACGGGACTGTGGGGGCATCGCAGTGGGGGTCCGGTGTTGCAGGCCGGGGTCCGGCTGGGCTGGGGCTCTCCCTTCCGCGGGGTTTTTGGGAGCCGCTGAGGTGCGGATGGAGCCGGGGATCCCGGAGCATCCGCTGGTTTGGTGGCATAGACCGGGTGGGGATCCTCAGCTTTGGCCCTGCTCATCCTGTGGCAGGATTTGGGATGCATTGTGCAGAAAAAACTCGGGGAAACCTCTGCAAAATGGGGAAAAACGTCTGTGAGAAGGAGCACCCTGGCCTGGGAGGGGCCCTGGGACCCCCGGCCCGCAGCTGCGATGGAA
>NW_010179991.1:513-833 GCF_000695765.1 Mesitornis unicolor | reverse complement strand
TCCACCCGTGGCCTATATTTAACCGCGCAGTCGTTTCTCTGCCTCCGAAGGCTTAATTTTCTGGGTTTTGAAATATTTTTTTCCTTGGTTTCGTGCGCACAGCGGGGATTTCTGTTCTGCTCCTCTGCGCTCCCCATCCCGGGATCACCAAGCCGAGGAGTGGGTTTTAGCCGCGGGATTTACCACAGCTCGGGGGAGCCCTGGTGATGCTCGGGGATGACACAGCGGGAATTTCGGAGGTCCTTGGGGGCTCTGTGCCACCGGGCTGGTGGGGTTGGGGTGAACAGAGTGGTCTGGGCCGTGTTCCCCATCCCGTCGGA
>NW_010179991.1:0-249 GCF_000695765.1 Mesitornis unicolor | reverse complement strand
CCCACGCCCTCGCGCCCGGGCGGGTTTGGTGCCGGCCCTGCCCTGGGGCTGCTTCCCCAAAATTTCCACGTCCGGGGCCGCCCAGGCCAGGAGCTTTTGAGGTTGGTTCCCAACCCCATCGTGACGGGATCTGCGCCAGCCACTGCAAGAAACGCACCCTGTCCCCCTGTGGAGCAATTTTAACCTGAATTTTATCTGGATTTTAACCCGAATTTTAACTTGGGCGGTTTTGGCATCGCCACCAGGCCC
>NW_010179990.1:6249-13883 GCF_000695765.1 Mesitornis unicolor | reverse complement strand
GCCCAGACACAGCGGTAGCGGCTTTCAGTCTCGCATGAGCAGCCAGAAATGTGGGGAGAGAGGGGATCTTATCTGCAAAATGCAACCTCAGCCATGTCCTGGGGTCTGAAAACCGTGTATTGGTGGTGCCAGTTAGCGCAGCTCAGGCTCAAAACCATTAACCAAAGCGGGGGCTGATCAGGAACGCTCTCATTTGCACCCATGAGCCCACTGATCTCCATCTCCGAGGGGATGAGAAGGGTTCAGGATGGAGGAGTCAGGACCGAACTGCCCGGCTCTGGCTCCCAGCAGTGCCCTGATGCACACCGAGGTCCCACCAGCACCCGCTCCACCACCAAACATCTCCATAACCCCGAACCAAATTCAGCCCTTCCTACAACAGACCAAAAGGCCCCAGATCGACAAAGGAAACTGTGCAGTGATGGATTTCGTCAGGTCTGGGGCTTGTAAGAGCAAGTCAAGCCGCTGCTTGTGATTGCAGGGCTGCCACGTGTGGTGAAAGCAGAGCTAAGAGGGAGCAGAAATGTGATATTTTCGGAAAAACCCGGTGAAGTGAAGCTCTGTGCCCAGCTTAAGGTGCAAACACATGATGCTGACATGGAGACAATTTGGGTCTGAGAGGCTTTGCCACATACAAGTCCTTGTTATGAGGTGAGGAAGGTTTAAAGCGCTTGGGAAGGGGCCGAGGTGCTATGGGGGTCCCACCACCCCACACAAAGACAAGGAGCAGGGTCTGGGGCTGCTCCTCTCAGCCTGGCCGTTTTGCTGAATTTTATGGAAAAAAACCCCCATGGTAGGCTCGCTCGTTCAGTGAGATTTTCCAAACCGACCCAGGGCTAATAAAAGAAAGGTGTTTAATTACAGGGTTCAATGTAATTGGGCACAAAAGTGGCCAGTAAAATGCAGCGCGGTGCAAAGGAGCTGCAGAACAAGGGCTTAATTTTGAAGCAGCACATCTGATTTAGTCTTTATGTTCTCCGGCTGGCACTTTCTCCCTCCTAATGAGGGAAAACAGCCCAGCCCGTCACAAATACCCGCTAAGTAGTTTATTCCCGACTCCAAATCACCAAAATCACAGCACTGTGCTCTGTCCTTAAATTATCTCTGTGCATATGCTTCCAGTTTAAAGGGAAATGGTGCAGCCCATGTCTGGCATTTAATGTCTGCCAGGCTGGGAAGAAACAACCTCCCCGGCTTTTCCCTGCATCCCAGCGATGCGCGGCCCCGCTCCCAGCTCCAGCATCTTCTTGCCACCATCGGCACGCAATATTCCTTTAAATATTTCGTAAGCAATTTTTTTTAATGGCAGCAGGCATTTTTAGCAGCGGTTTTTAGTATTTGGAATTAAGTGGAGCTTCTTCCCTGGTTTTTTGGCTGCTCGCTGGGGGAGAAATGGAGCCGCAGCTGGGGATGCTGCTGTACAAACAGTGGCTGGATGGGAGGCGAGGGCTGCGTTGCTGTGATAACCCACGTGCGATCCGAAAACAACCGCTCTGGTTGCTCGCTGAAGTTTTTCCTTCAAGAAACCTCCCCTGTGATGCAAAGTTACCACCAAGGCATGGAGCAGAGGCACTGTTTAACCCACACCCGGCTGACAGACACGCGGACGCCACATTCTGCGATGCACCCGGAGCCACGTGGGAAACCTCTTGTGAAGCCCCGACCGAGGTTCGTTAACACAACGAGCACCTCTTAACGACCAGCTCACCCCGTCCTGCAATCACAGGCACCAGCGTGCTCTCCGTTGGCACATTAGGAGTTTGTGACGTCCTTCATCCGTCTGTCTGTCTGTCCCTGTGCCAGACTGAGCACTGGCCAAGGCCCAGAGGGTGTGAGGAGCCAGGGCAGACGCTGGTCCAGGGTTGTGCCGCTAACATCATTCCTCCCATTTCGGGTTGGTTTGGGGTTTTTTTTCTTTTAGAAGCTATTTTAACAAAAACCACACTGCCTTGTGAAATCACAGCCCAGCACTGCTGCCATAAACACACACCGAGAAAAACCCAAAAAAGTAGCCCTGGAACCCTAAATCTCACCATTCCCATGAGAAAAGACCCTCAGAAGGTGTCTCCTCCTTCACAACCCTCACCATCATGCGCCTGGTGTCCTAAATCGTGTCCATGATGCTGGTGGCACCTTGGGGACACAAATCCCTCATGGGGGTGATGGGACAAGGTCCCTTCCCAGCCATCCCAGGGAGAGCTGCATCTCCCCAAGTGGACATACAAAGATACAGAGATTGCTTTTAAAAAGCCTGTTTTTCAGGTCTCCCTTCCCAACTGAAGCCATTTTTATTTTAAATCTCTCCCTTCTCCTCCTATTTTGGTTGTTTTTATATTTTATTTTACAATAGCTCGAGTAATACGTTCCTCATGTTCCAAAAGCGCTCGCTGCTTCCAGTGGGAATGGAAAATCATTGTTTCTTTTAATTTTCCCTTTTCCTTTGCCTTTTTTTTTTTTTAAATATGTTTATGTTATGGAAAATACCCCCAGATTGCAGACACATCGGCTGTCCCACTTTCTTGAAAATAATAATAATAATAATAATAATAAAAGAAATTAAAGCATTTTTAGAAAGGCAAGAGCCAAGGAGGAGGAGGATAACAGTGCTTGGGTGTAATTTTGGGCTGTTGGTGCATCACAGCATTACGATGGCCTGCACAGCACCCAGCCACATCCTGCCCTGGGCTTGGGGTGCTCAGGGGAAATTGCCCCTTGCCAGAGATGTTTTGGGAAGGGCCACAGCCCCACCAGCCAGGAAACCACATCCACTCCCAGCATGGCCAGGGTGGCAAAGGGAAGGGGCAGAAATGGGTGGAAATGGAGTGAAATTTTACAAGACAAGGCAGGGAGCAGCAGCGGGTCCAGGGGATGGAGAAGGGTTTGCGTTTGCAACCAAAAAGGTTGAAGCATCCCCAACATCTGGGATGTGTTACATCCCCACCATGTTATGAGGCATCCCTACCCTAAAAGCAGGTTTTCCTCCATCTCCCCTTGCAGCAACACATCCCAAATCCTGCCCCAGCCAGATGAGCAGTTTTGGGGAGCATCCCTGGCGCGGTTGTGGCTCCTTGCTGCGATGGGAAGTCGCGTTCTTGCTCCTAATGCTGACCATGTGCGGATCTGAGCCGGCACACACACAGCTCATTCTTTGTTTCCCAAACCATACACGGCCAAAACAGTGGACCGCAAACGCTGACAACGTATGGGGGGAGATCGAGTCGAAGAAATCATCATGAATTAAAGCGCTCGGCAAAGGGGAACGCCACAGTCTCGCTACCCCCAGTTGATCATAACAAGGTGATGAGAGACAATGGATTTATACTCGTTCCCACATGCGTGCACACACAAATATATTTTAAAAAGAAAAAAAAGACATGCCACCAGCCAGCGGGGTGCCCTTGGAGAAGGCAAAGCCATTGACAGGCAATGAGGAGCTGGCAAGCTCCAAGTGCTCAAGCTTTATCGGATGAACCGAGGCAAACCAGATCCCATGGCCACACGGTGCTGGGCACCAGGCCCCCAGCACAGAGGACCAGGGTGGCACCAGGGCTCCCTGTACCCTTGGGGAGCAAAAAATCACCTTGGGTGCTATAGGATGAGACAAAATACCCGCCTTGAGGGAAATATGACAGCAAAGCCTGGTGACACCATGACACATGTGTGGTCCTACCCGGTGTCTGCTTGCTCAACCTCCACCAACGCATTGCCCAGAGCACGGCGTGGCAGGGGGAGGAAAAACCGACTCAGGGTGACACGTTTCTGTGGTCAAGGAGAAACACAGAAATCCATTAAAAGAAAGTTTGCTGAGCAGGAATCCTGTGGAGGAGAGTTATGGCAAGGGTGGAAAAAGAAACCTCTGCGTGCGATGAGCAGGGACATTGCATCTGCCTCGGACAGCAAGGAAGCCATCGGCAACATGGGGGTGAGGAGAGGCACTGAGCCGGGCATGGCCGGAGCACCAGGATGGCCACCCCATGCCCTAGGATGGTTGCCCTGCATCCCAGGATGCACAAGCCCCACACCACAGCCCAGGACAGGCAGCATTGGCCACCTCCAGAAGCCAAAGAAGGACCTGGAGAGCCCAGAAGAAGCAGGGACTAAACCCCAGGGTCAATGGTGGCTCCTTTGGAGCAGCACAAAGCACCACATCACAGCAAACAGGGCTGAGAGTTCATGCATTTGCAAAATAAAAAGGACAATCCCCTCCCTGGATGCCAGGCCAGAGGCTCCGTGCCCTCCTGTGTGGGGGCATCAAGGCACCAGGGTGAGGGCAGCTGCCCATGAGGACACCAAGGCAAAAAAAGGGATATAACACCCTATTTTTTTTTTCACTGGGGAGCATAGGCAGGCAGTGACAGTTTTAAACTCTTCTCGCATGCTTTTAGATTTATGAGAGCGGAGGAAAAACAGTTAAACATCAGTGACCTGAACTAAGGAGAGGTCACCAAGCCCAGCATGGACACCCTGAGCCAAAGAGCCAGGCTGTGCAAGGGCTCAGCCCCAGACAAAATAACACCCAACCCTCAGCCAAAAGATCTGAGAGCACCCGAGTTGCTGGCACCTCGCTCCTTCCTCTGTGTCCCCATGGAGCATCACACCCCATGGCTGTCCCAGTAGATTTCCACTGAAGATGCAGTGGCAACTGGTGAGAAACCAGCCCTGTGGCTGTGGCCTCCCAGTCCCGATAGTCATCGGTAATGATGAACTGACTCACGGATGTGACTTTTGTGGTTTGGTGACAGAGGAACAACCGACTGCCACCAGGACAGCAGCTACAGAGGTCCCAGGAGCCAAGGCACAGGGTATTCGGATGGGTTTGGTCATTGGGAGCAGCAGGGGAGGGTTCCCCCAGTTCAGCCCAGTTTATCTCAACTTCTGACTGGTCTCCAAGAGAAGTGAGGCAACACAAAGGCAGCCCCCAAGTCAAGCCAGCATTGGTTACCAAAAATGGGGTTTCTATACCCAAAACCATCGACTGGAGGCAAATTTATCTCAGCCCCCACCAGATATTTTACTCAGATGTGAGCAGGGATTGGTGCCGCTCTGCCATGTGGGTCTCCTTCACCCACCCCATTGGAAAGCCAAAAAAAAAAATATCACATTTCTATTTTTAAAAAAATAGCATTTCCAGACTAACTGGTATTCACCTTTGGGATTTTTTGTTTCATTCCTTAAATATTTGCACAAACAAACACCCATTTTCATGGAAGTGCCCAGAAAAGCAAACAAAAACTCTGAGTGCGTCTGAATCCCCCAAAGCCGTGAGGAATTTAAATGAACGCTCGCGAATGGTTTGCAGTACTCACCCAAATCTAGCCGGGCAGGAGAAGACACACTGAGCTCCTTAAAGAAAACAAGGATTTCTTGTCCTAATACTAAACAAATGTTTCACCATTTGGCCATATTCCATCCTTGGTGCAATCGCTTAATTCTCCCCTATTTAATAAAAGATTATGTCTGAAACAAAGATGTTTATTGCTTTTATGAGTTCCTATTTGTATGGAAATTGCGTACAAGACGTGATATTTCTGTTTCTCGCTCTCTTTTTATTTTTAAATGAGCAGCCCAGTTAAACCCCGGCATTTCTTCATCTGGCTTGCGGAGGGGAGAAATATAGATTAAAAAGAACCATGCAAATGTTTTTTATAAACTTCTTTCCTTGTCATGGGACTGCCTTTAATTAAGTGCATGGAGTACAAAGGACACATTTATAATGCCACCATCTCGGAGCAGAGGGCATTAAGATGAACGTGGCTGTTTTGCCTCTTTGCCCTGTGTGTGGTGCATCCATGATGGGGCCAGGGAAGCAGATTAACCCCCCTGTCCCCATCCCTTTTTGCTGCCTCTCCAGCACCCTCTGCTCAGAAGAAAACTCAAAGCCAAGGAAATTGAATCACAGAGTCGCTGAGGTTGGAGAAGACCTCCAAGGTCATCAAGTCCAATCGCCAATCCAACTCCACCATGGCCACTGAACCAAGTCCCCAAGTGCCACACATGCATGTTTTTTTAACACCCCCAGGGATGTCGACTCCACCACTGCCCTGGGCAGCCCCTTCCAGTGCCTGATAACCCTTTCAGTAAATATTTTTTCCCTAAGATCCAATCTAACCCTGCCCTGGCACAACCTGAGGCCATTTCCTTTCGTCCTATTATTTGTTCCTTGGGAGAAGAGACCAACATCCACCTCTCTACCCCCTCCTTTCAGGTGGTTGTAGAGGATAAGGTCTCCCCCTCAGCCTCCTCCCCTCCAGATTAAGCAACCTCAATTCTCTCAGCTGCTCCTCACAGGATTTGTCCTCCAGACCCCTCACCAGCTTCATTGCCCTTTGTGGTGATGCACATTGACACCATGGATCTGCCTCAAAAGGTCACGTAACCTTTTGTGTTCTCCAAAATAAGCCCAAATCCAGTCTGCAGTGACGCGTTTCTGGCCGACCTGCTGCGTTTTGGTCTTTGGGTGGGGGTTCATGGTTATCCTGCCCTGATCTGCTCGGGTTTGGTGTGACGTGGCCAGACATCGCTCAGCACTCACAGCTGAGATCAGCTCCTGAACCACACCAGGAAGAGAAAGGGCAGGGGTTTGCCAGACACCCAGCTCCTTCCCAAAAAAGTCTCGGCACCGCCTGGGAGTCACCGTCCCAGCAGCTCCAGTCCATACCAGTCCACCCAGTTCACCCCAAGCAGCCCAGCTGCAGCGCATGGCAAGAGGATGATGGCTATGAAACGACAGCAGGTTCAGTTTTAGGGACAAAAGATCCCACTGGGACCGAGCGGAGGAGGAATATGGGGGAGAAACAACCTCCTCAATGGGCATTTTGCCTGTCCCAAGGCAGCCAGGAGGGATGAAAGTGCCATGTCCCAGGGTGCGCAGAGGGGCCAGGAAGAGCAGGTTGGACAAATTCACCACCCAACAGTTATGTATTTAGCAAAGCACTATTGCAGTCGCTGTCTGTTTTCATATTTCAAGTATTATATGTAGTACTTTGAGCATTATCTGTAAGTAAACACGCAGAACTTGAATGCAGCCCCAATCTCTCCCCACTCTTCTCTCCTTGCAAACTGGTTTCTCTTTAGAAGCAATTCACATTTCTGCAGATTTTTGCTCCCCTTCCCGCCCAGTAACCAGTGAACAACTCAGGCTGCAGCAAAACCTTCAAATCAACCCCAACACCGCTCGGCCTGACCCTTCCCAGCACTGCAATCACATGGGAAAAGAGGAAAATACAAATAAATGGGAGCAAACCACCCTCCAAACCTGGACAAACACAGCGGTGACCCCGAGCATCGCAGAAAACCCTGGTGGGCAGCAGCGAAGTGCCAGCAAAGCTGCATCAGAACCCACTGCTGGTTTGCTTATTTGAAAAAGCAAGTAAAATAATAAAAATAAATTAAAAACCACCAATGTTTCCTGCTGCTGAGGAGCGAAAGAGCCCGGTCTGTACTCACCACGCAGGAAAACCGAGGAGTAGGTGGCGAAGGAGTCGAAGACGCTGTTGGACGCCATCCCCCTCGTCCCAAATCCCGGCTCCCCGGGAGGAGGAAGAGGAGGGATGGGAGCGGCGGCAGCAAGGGGGAGGAAGAGGAAAGCCCCCCTGGCGGGGCAGGTAGCCCCTGGCTGGCTGGGGGGTCTGTGG
>NW_010179990.1:0-6219 GCF_000695765.1 Mesitornis unicolor | reverse complement strand
TCGGCATCCGCTGGGTGGGAGCGCGGCGTCACCTGATCCGTGGCGTCAACGAAGTCGCTGCGGTTTGGGGTGCTGGCCTTGGCCTGGGGGTTTGTTCCCCCCTCTCTTTATACATATATTTTTTACTAATAATCTTATAGTTCGTAGTTGGCGGTCCATGGGATGCTCGCTCGGACTCGCGGGTGAGTGACAGACAGGGGCGGAGGAGCCATTTCTCTTTAATTAATTATACTGTTGCTTTGGAAGAAATGAAGAAGAGAGCCCGTAGATTCCTAATTGGGTGATTGAAGTAATAACTCATTTACATGCCGTGGTTTTCTCCTTTTAACTGCCTTTTCTCCCACATTCACTTGTCTGTATCCTAATTTTGAGCTGTACACGGCTTCCCGACTCCCAGCCGGGTACGGGGGCTGCGTGCCGAGACTGTTTCCATATGTGTAGATGGGTGGTTCTTCTTCACAGGGATTTGATGGGAATTAGTATTAAGCAAAAATCCGAAGCACATGCGGCAGAATAAACAGCGCTGGCTGCGGCGGGAGGACTGGGGAAAGGGCTGGTGAGGAGGAGGAAGAGGAGGAAGGCAGTGGGTATGGTTGGCCTCCTGCTTTGCCCGAATAACAGATAATATTTGTATAATTTTTTAAATAGAGATGTAATACAGGCAGGTTTCCAGGAGCACCTAAAGATGCCATTTCTGCTGGGTTTGCTCATAGAAAATCGCCATTATCACCCTCAGAGACGCATTTTCCCTAAATGGGAAGAACTGTAGAATTGAAAAATGAGATTATATTTGTCCTTTTCATAAGAAAAATCAAAGGGAGATCTCTGATGCAGTAAAACAAATGCAAACTAAGCCTAAGCGACCAAAATCCACATGTAAACAGGAGCCAAGGCAGAAGGCGCTGGCCATTGGGGCACACGAGTTGGATTTCAGGGTATTTAGAGATTTTGCTGCTCATCACGTCTCGCCGCTGTCATTTTTGGTTGAGTTTTCCATCTGACGGATGTCGGTGGTCAGACACATCAAGATGTTATCAGCTGAGACATCACAGATCCCTCCAGTGTTAGAGGCTGGGGGGGAAGGAGCTGTTGGTATTTGTGGTCCCATGGCCCCCACCATGGCCCAGAGGGAATGGAGTGGCTCAGCCCAGCAGGACCCTGCTTGCCACCCCCACCTGCCTCAGCCTTACAAACCTCTTGGGCAATATTCAGCTTTTTCAGGCCATTTTGGGGATCTCCTGGCTCCTTACCTGCAGCAGAGGGGTGGGGGGGGTCGGGTCTCAGCCCCTTCCTGGCTTGGGTATCGCTGGGGTTGCTGAGGAGAAAAGTCAGGATGAAAAGGAAAGGGAAAGAAAGGGGCGGGGGCTTTTAAGGTGTCTTCCCACTCCCCAAATCCTTAGGTACCAGATGGGAGCTACCTCAGCTGTGCTGATTTACACCTGACCAACCATCCTGCAGCAGCGCCAATTGGGGGAGGCTCTGGATGGGGCTTTGCTTCTCCATCCCCCCTCCCACCTCTTCCCTAAATCACAGCTGTACCCCTCCAGGGGCAGGGGTCTCAGCTCCTTTGGTACGATCAGGGCTGCAGGTCGTGGTCATCATCCTGGTGTGATCCACAAAATCCACGTTTATTACAGAATGCCCCAGGTAGGAATTTAACTTGCAATGCTCCCAATTGCCCCCGCAGCCGGAGGTGAGGGGCAATGTGGGGCTGTATCTTCTGGGACCCCATACATTACCTGGGCACAGCACCATGTTAATCTCAGTGAGGTTAACGACCAGCCCAGACAATGTGCTTAATTACACACATTTATTTGCATCTAGGTGAGAGCTTCATGAGGGTGAGAGGCAAGTGAGCATGTTGCAGAGGAGGAGTATTTCCTGCTAATAATAAAATTGCTCTCTTCAACCCAAAGCTCTGGAAATTGCTGCGAGTGAAGGCGCAAACCCCAAAAACCACCAAGCCCCAATGCCCCCTTCCCTGCTGCAAACCCAGCCCCAAGCAAGCCTGGCTCCCCACCGAAGCACAGGGACAGCAACCAGCAACCCCCTGCCTGCACCCGTACCTGCACCCCACAGAACCAGGCATTTCTGGCTTTGCAAACCCACCGGTTTTACCCCTCCATCTCCCCCTCGGCAAAAAGCTGCTTCTAAGAAAGCCACCGGTGCCTGGAGCAGGTGTACGTGCAGCCGGCGCCGTGGCACGGGGGCTTCGCACCTCGGCCGCTTCCTCCCCGCCTCAGCTGAAACCACAGCTGGGTGCAGGCTCCTGCCTCACCTCCAGGCATGGGGAGGCCAAACCGGGCTCCCAGAGGTGCAGGTAGGGGGTTTGGGGGTTTGGGAGTGTCATACTCACACACACAGCACCCTGGCACTGAGGAAATGCAGGAATTTAGGGGTTTAGCGCCCATGTGTCTTTTCCATAGGGAAAGCCATGCTTGGTGCTTCTCAAACAGTGTCACTGTGTGCAAGGTGAAGGGGTAGGATGGGGATTTCACTTTGTATGTGGGAAACTGAGGCACGGGGCGATGGGGACTAAAATATCCATTCACCTGGGAGATGACTGAAAGCAGGGATGTTGTGCCCTTAGCACACAGCCCAGCGCATCCATGACGTGCTGTATCGCTTCGGTATGCAGCGTTTAACCAACCCAGCCACCAGCGTCACACCCAGCTGTCCCAAAAAAGAGGGGCTGCTGTCACCCTCCCCAACACCCTGGGCCAGGGCAGGACACACTGGCACATCCCTGCTCCATCGCTAATCCCAGCACCCAGCCCCAGGACAGGACGCATGTGATCAGCTCCATGAAACTGCCCCGTCCCAGAACAAGTCGCGGTTGTGTCCAAGCTTCGCCCTGACCCTTCCCCACCGGCGCCAGGGAGCTCCGGGAATGCCCATGGCCGGTGTCTGATGCGGTCACGGCACAAAGCCGGCCTTGTAACCCCGACACCTCCTGACCCCGCAGCAGGGCCCGGCCACGGGATCGCTCCCGTCACAGCTGCCTTTGTGACCCCAAAAACCATCCTGGGAAAGCAGCCAAGCCCGGGAGCCGGGGGTGCCGCTGTGGTGGTGCAAGGCTCTGGTGAGGACCAGTTGGTGGTGCTGGAGCCAGGGAGCGGATGAAGCCGGGGCGGTGGAGCTGACGGTCCAGAGGAGGAGGAGGTATGGGCCTGGGGGTTGTCCACAGAAGCAGACAAAAATAGTGGGGGAAAAAAGAGAGAAAAATGAAAAAAGCAAATTGAGGAAAGGATCAAGCATTTGTGGCAACTTGGCGGTGCTTTTGGGCATCTCCAGAGCCTGGAGCGGCTTTGGGGGCTGTGGTGTCGACAAGGTGAGAGGGATGGGATGGGCTGGCCGTGCTTCTTTTCGCTCCCATGGGACACCAGGACCCTGCAAAGGGAGAGAAAGTCTAAAAATCCCCCAAACCCCAATTCATCCCTGGTGCACAAGGAAATTGTCTTTCCTTTTTGGGTTTAAATACATCTGCCCCTTCTGAAACACTCAGGGGATCACAGAGCGACCGCCCACCCATTTTAACAGCCGCTCTCGCAAGCGGCGATGCGAAAAACAAAACAATTTATGGCAGAGAATGTGAATTTTTGTGTCTGGTCTGTGGTCTCAGAGCCGTACGTTTTCCAAGCAGAGTTTCCTGCGGGAGCCAAGGAAGCTGCGACGGTTGCTGGTGCGTTCCCACTTGATTTGTCTCCCATTGCGGGGACCACGCCAGAAACCAACCCACATTTATCAGCACTGAGGAGATGAGGAGTAGCCCAAGGTCCCACCCCTGTCATGCTCGGTGCTCTGGTCCCACGAAAACTTGCATCAGGAGCAGGGGGGCCATGCAAGGATGCTCTGGGCACTTCTTTTTAAGAGTCTGTTTTGCAAGATTGAGCATTAATAAGGAAAAACCATCATCTGGACAGCTTGAGGGAAACTTCTATCACCCTCCAGAGTCCTTGTTTCCCTCCCCAGGAGACAGGGTTGGATTTAATTTATTAAAGAGGAGCAGTAACTGACTTTTCAAGGGGCAGCTGCAAAGCTGTGGCTGGGCTGCAAGCAGGAGGCTGGGGCTCACCAAGGGCACGTTTTGGGGCAGTGATAAAGATGGGGGCACCGATGAAGATGGAGACAGTGATGAAGATGGGGACTCCCAGGAGGGTCCAGGCCCCAGCTTTGCTCTCCATCAGGACCTGCTGCATTTCATGGCCACTGCTTCTCTCTGCGAGCACAGGCATGGGCTGCAGCTCCTTATCAGGAGCTTTTGAAGTGGGTAGAAAAATGAGCGTTATCCCCAGCACCTGCGGGCAGGGGTGGATCCAGAGTCATTTTTCACCTTGAAGAAGCAAAAAAGGAAAGAAAAAGCAAAGCAAGGCATGGAGATTTTCCTTGCCCTGCACTGAGTGAGGTGGGCGCTGCTTAAAGGTTAAACCTGAGAGTTTTGGAGGTTTTCTCTTGTCTGGTTTCAAAAATACCAGCGGTGCAGCAAAGCGGGGTGATGTTTTATTTGGGGGGTGGGTTGGGATTTGAGAACCTGGGGTCTAAGACCCAGTCCAGCTGTAACCTCGGGCATCTGCTCACAGAAACAAGATCCTCCTCAAACCCGCCCTGCAGAGAGCATCCCTGAGAGCCACATTGGATGAGGAGAGGGATGGGGTCAACCCCCAGATCCCGGGAGATGGGACCATGACCCACCCCAAAATCCCAGCATGAGCCTCCAGCACCACACCCAGCTCTGCTGGGTATGGGGATGGACCCCGATCCCTCCCAGGGAGGGGTAGAAGCTACTGTAATGCCAATAACACACATAATTTATTACCAGCTGCTCGCTGATCCTCTGCTGCCATCCACATTGCAAGTACCATGTTTTATTTCAGAGACAAAAATCTTTATTAGGATTACTACCGAGTTACTTGCTTTCCTCCAGAGAGAAGAGATTCAAACCAGAAGAGCTAATGGCTTAAAGACCAGGGACGAATTTAAAAGGATTCAACCCGCGGTGATCTGTTCCCATTCATGCAACACCCCTTTAGCTAAACAGAATAACATTGCCTCTGTTTCTTACTTTTTTTCCCCTTTTCTTGTCCTTTTATTTCTCCCTTGCAGGCAGCTGTTTCTCTTGATCACATCTGTAGCAAATCTGCGCCTAATCCCCCACTGACAGTGCAGAAGAGGGTGGAAAAATGGACGGGATGCTCCCAGACCCAGGATGTGACAGGATAGGGAGGGAAGAATGGTATTAGGTGAGATCCCGGGATCGATCCCTGCTCCAGATCCCATCTCCCCCGACCCCAACTCGAAATCGGCAGAGCCATGGGATGCGGCTCCACCTGCCTCGGGCAGCCCCGGCACCGCGGTTCAATCGCAGAGGGTTTGAGTCTTTGCTTTAATTTTATTTTCCTTTTTCCAGCTGCGGTGGTCTGAGCCCTCCTGGGTGGGAAGCAAGGGGTGGTCCTGCATCCCGCTTTGAGGTTATCGCTGTGTCCCCTCGGGCAGGTTTTGGGTTGAATGTGGCATCTGCCTGTCCCTCGTCCTGGTGCAATAACCCCACTGAAGGCGATGGAGACCGACCTGCACACGTGAAGGCGATTCAGACCCAAAGAGCACCTTTTGGCTGCAGAAAAAATAATTGAAGACCAAGCCTGGCTGCTGAGGGGATGCCAAAGCCATGGTGAGGAGCTGCAGTGGGCACAGACCCTGTGGGTGGTGGGATTTCAGCCCCATGGATGTGCCTGGAGCCCTCAGCATCCTCATCGAGGAGCAGCCAGGATGCAGCAATGCTGGGAGCGGAGACCTGCGTGCAGCAGGACAGGGGCACTTTGCCACCATCTGCCAAATTCTGCAAAATTTCACCCTCTGTAACTACAAATAAAATAATTTTTGGCCTAAATTGTAATGATGATGATGATGATTATTATTATTGGCATCTCACTGCAGCCAGTACAGAGACGGGTTAGCACTTAAGCTACTGCATCCCAAAACGTAAGCACAGGTGGGAATGCCCTGAGACACCGCAGCCCTTCCCTGTGAGATGTGGGGTTTTGCATTCACACCAAGGGGTAAAGGGCCTGACAAAGAGTGGGAGCCCCCAGCACCCACTGCGGACACGTCCAAATTTCACCTTTCACACCCAAAGTGCTCCATGAGAAGCAGCAGCGATGCAGGGGCAGGAGGGGGCACATCCACCCCCACCTCCCGTCATTTCCCCACCTTCAGCTGCCT
>NW_010179989.1:0-26167 GCF_000695765.1 Mesitornis unicolor | reverse complement strand
CAGCGGAGCTTGGCGTTACGGGAAAAGGCCTGCTGAAAGGTTGGGCGTTACGGAGCGTCTGGAGGGTCACCTTAAATCCCTCCGACACGGGGTTGATCAGGCCTGGCTTTGATTTGTCTCACTTTCTCAGGTGTCCCTGAACAGATAAGCCTTGTCGGCATCGATGTTTTGAGTTAGTTACAAAAAGTCTGTTATTAGATTATTGACAGTTCTTGTGGAGCAAGAGTTAGCATGGCATTTTCCCAGTATCAAGTTTCTTTTATAGATGTTAATTCCATATGTGCTCAAAAACAATGTAATACATGTTTGGGATATTTTTGTGTGTGTCATGAAAAAGTCCAGGGCTGGAGGTACTCCAGCAGTGTTGGATGAACAGAGTGATGACTGTTATGGGTGCAGCCTGAAAAACTCGTATTCTGCAGCACTGTGAGATGTCTGTTTCCAATAAAACAGCTTTACCAGAAGTAGCTCAGATACCTTACAACATCAGTAACAGCTTGTGTTGCAAACTGTAAGCAAATTGTGTAATGGCCAGGCCATCTGAGATTTCAACTTGTTAACACAAAATCTTGTAATCCATAAACTTAATCTTCCTGAACCTATTAATGTATTCTGTTTTTAAAAATTCAGGCTCTGTTAAGTGTATTTCTAGTCACTCCTGCTTCTCCAACACCATGGTGCTCAGTCCTCTTCAGAAACTATCCTGCTTGTTTCCCAGGTTGTCTACTGTGGTGAAAAATAAGTCAGTGTAAGTGAAAAGTAAATTAGTATATTCTAAACACTGAGTAGTTACACAGCCTACTAGTAAGTGCCAGTAATTAGCTTGTGAGTTCTAACTGCTCTTTGGAGCTCCTGACCAGAGGTGACCGCTCTTTTTCTGAAATACTTTTACCTACACCCAGTCCGGATCTAAAAATGAGAAGGCCAGAGCCCTCTCCTAGAAAGTAGTCAAAAGCAGGTACCTAAGTAAGAGTAGGTCAGACATGCCAGTGATACTTCTATAGGGTACTCTTACATCCTCCACCAGTTGTGACTTAGAGTCTTCCTGAGCCAGATGCAATGTTTTATCAATGCTTTCCCAGATTGATTGATTTCTTTAGTATATAGCTGTTCTGTCTACCCTTGTATTTAGGTAAACATCCAGTATCCACAGCTGTAGTGACAAAAAGTTCTGTTATGTAGCTATGCAATTTGTATTAAAAAAAGCTCAGCAGTCTTGTTTTGAACTTGCAATTAGCTTCTCGGTTTGCCATTCTTTATTCCAATGTTGAGAGAGAGCAGTCAATCCCGTTTCCTCTCATTGTGCCACCTGGAATTTCATATTTTGTTTGCTAGGAGTCATACCCTTCTTTACATTTCCTTGTTCAAGTGCCTTTCTGTATGGTGGATTATTTTTGTTGTTGTTATATACTTGCATGTTTCTGGCAATTTAGTGTAATATTCGCTTGCACTAACCTGTGTTATGTTGTGTCTGCTTTAGCTTCTGTAAACAATGTTTTCTTTGTTCTGCTCATGTAATTGAGCATTATTTTTAATTTGCAGGTCCAAAAACTTACAGTTTTGGTTCAGCAACAGATTCCAGTGCTGCTACAAATCTAGATAAATCTGTTCTTAAGGTGAGTATCTTCTTTAGGTAAAAGAACTTTGGTTTTTGTAGTACTCTATTAGATGAGTAAATATTTTCTCAGCTGTTCTTCACTATTACTGCTATGCAAGTAAACTGCATTTATGTATTAGACATTGGTTGTCTTGAGCTTGATGTTTTTGGAATTTCAAGTGTGCTTTAAGAAACAGGGGTAAACTGACATGGCAGGAAATGTCTAAGTACATAAGAAGTGTTATATTTTATTCAGGGCAATTGAGAGTTATGTTTGGGCTACTGTTCTGCACATGGATTTTTTGTCCTGTCAAAGGAAGAATACAGATTTTATGCAACAACCTGAGTAGCAATAAAAGCTTGGTTCATGTTTTAGAAATGTTAAAAATACTAAAATTATTATTTTAATTATATTTTTAAGCCAGTGTTGTGGTTTAGCCTCAGCCATCAATAAGTACAGCACAGCTACATGTAGGATGGAGAGTGCCACAGATTGTATCTTGATGACCAAATTATTTTATACCAGTTCTTGTAAGCAGAAGAGAAAGGCTTTGTTCTCTGGTAGAATTTTTTTTATTATTATTATTTCCTCACAGTATTTCCCTTGACATATGAAGTTTCCTTGAAGATGTAAATTAGCCTTCCCTGTAATAAGGAATGAACTCTTCTGTTTCTAGTAAAGGTGTTTAGCTTGCAAAAGTAAAAAGAAAAAAAAAAAGGTCCCCTTCATGAGAAATGTTTATTGCACTTATAGAAAGCTGGAGTATTTGGGATTTGGATGGCAGAGAGATTTCTGCATTCTTTTCTTAGCTGTGAAGAGCATTGATAAGTCATACAAATTTGTAATGTTTTGCTTTATATCAGCTAACTTTCTCTGTGCAGGTTATGATAAATGGTAATTTGGAGAAGAGGATTATTGATGTAATCAATGACCATAAAAAACAAAATGAAGACAAAGGAATGATTTCCAAAAGGCTTACTGCTAAGAAACTGCAGGTAGCGTTTAAAGTGTTGTTCTCTGACCACTGTTTATTTAGAATAAACAGTTTTCTTTATTTTAATTCATATAATGTAGTACAGGCCAGTGTAGCATGCTTTCCAGCAGTTACATTAATGATTAGTCAGTAATATCTACAAGTATGCTTACTAGCAAAGGTATGTCTTTATGCATTCAATAATTAAAATTGGAGCCTTCAGACAGAATAGAGGAAGAGAATTTAATCTGAATGTTTTGTTTCCTGAATTTTTTGTTGCACAAAGCTGGAAAATTGTAGATTTACCTTTCTAAGTAGAAAATATGTTCTGTATAGAGGCTGGAATGTAGATTTATTTATATATATGCATACATATTTACAGTAAAATTATTATAAGTTCTGTATACAAAACAGGATTTTCTGTTTAGCCTTCCAGTATATTAATTTATGCTGTTTACTTCCATTTAATGCCAGTTATCTGACATGTGAGAAATAGGAGTTTACATGCCTATATTAGATTGCTAGATGAAATACTAAGATTTTCTAACTTTTTTATTTATAGAATGTATACATGGCTTTGCAAAGATTCTCTTTTAAGACTGAGCACATTGAGGAAGCAATGAAAAATACGCTTTTACATGGTGGTGATCTTCATTCTGCACTTGATTGGCTTTGTTTAAACCTTCCTGATGGTGAGTACGCAAGACAGAGAATTTACTACAGTTTTTAGCAGAAGAGTGATAGGACCTGGCATGGGAATGCTTTGTAGTAATAATTAATATAATGTTTCACTAAGACTGGTGGTCATCACAGCGTTCCTTTCTTAGATGCGCTGCTCACTGGTTTTGGGATATTTTTAAATGTGTAAAGTCTTGTAGACCTCTTATTCCTACTCTTGGAGTTTTATGGAAGTCCAACAAGCAAATACTGATGTATCTATATGCTAAAGGCAATTTTATTTCAGGCATGCACTTTCTGGTTTATGTTCTTGTAGTTGGCTCCCAACACACTTTAAAAGATTTGTCAGTAATTATTACTGACATATTCTTTAACATGGGTTTTTTATTTTGAAGATGCCTTGCCTGAAGGCTTTAGCCAGCAGTTTGAAGAACAGCAACAGAAACCTAGAGCAAAATTTTGTTCTCCTGTGTCACAGCGTGAACCTCCACCTCGCTTAGTAGATAAAAAGAAAGAAAAAGGCCCTGAAACCAAGGTAATCTGAGAAATTCATTCGTATCTGCTGGGTGGAAGAGAGTACAGTGCTTTCTAAAATACAAAATTTGTGTTTCACATCCAACACTGATGTGAAAAACTTCTGAAAATATGATGTACTTAAGAACTGTCACCCACATTATTTTAACTTCAGTTGAATGGTCATTTGAAGGTTTTTTTTTATGTGAAATCTTGAAGTCTTTTTGTGGTTCTTTTTTGTGATAAAACATAGCTTAATTTTCTTCTGTAATGATTCATGTTGTTTGTTTATAGGTGATGCTCTTTACATACTTGTGTGGGCTTAAGTTTGCTTGCATACTTGCAGTGTTCCAATTTCTGTGGTTATTGAATTTTAAACCTAGAAATAAAAAATTTCTTGCAAAAGTATTTGTTTTTTTCTTACAGCAGTTATAATCATTCGGGTGTTAAGATCTATGTAAGTACATATTGAGATGTTTCCCTTGGTTGGAGAAGTTTACTCCATGGGTTTTTGTGGTATTTATGTCATATGACATAGTTTATATGTAAAATCTTAAGCAGTAGCTCCTAAATACTTACAGAGAAAATCATTGGTGTTTTCAGTGTTATCATTACTTCTACTTTTCCATTGGTCTTCCTAGGAGACAAATGTGGAGAAAGAGAAAGAAGTGAGTATGAAGGAATGGATCTTGCGATACGCTGAGCAACAGAGTGATGAAGAGAACGAGTCTCTGAAAGAGACAGATGAAGAAAAGTTTGACCCAGTAAGACAGAATAACACTTCATGGAAGTCTTTCAAAGACTGATATATCTGTCATATCTGCAAGTGGTGGATCTATTTGTTAAAAATTGGGGGTTGAGTACTTTTTAATTATGTTTTTACATTTATACGCTACTGAGGGGAAAATGTGCTTAAACTGCTCCTTTCCTGAGTTGTTTTTCTTTTCCTGTGTTTTTGTACTGTACTTAAAATGCTGAATGCATTATCTTGGAAAGGAGAAATTATTGAAATGCATCTCAATGAGATTAGGAATGTGACTGTCAAATTCTGAGGTGTTCTGACTTAGCTATATAAAAACTAATGATTCCTCTGTTGTGTAAGCTTCGTATAAAGAACAAAACCCCTCGCTTTTTGTATTATGAAGTTCATTTAAAGTGACAACTATACAATATTCAACTTGTAATTAATAATTCTGCTTGAAATAGAATGAGAGGTATATACATCTGGCTGCCAAGCTTTCAGAAGCAAAAGAACAAGCAAGTATCTCCAAGCAAGATAAAGACAAGCAAGGCCAGAAGGTAGCACAGGAGAAAATAAGAAGAATTCAGCAAGGTACAGCTATGCAAATTACCTGTGTTTTATTTTGTGACCTGCATATTTGTTTTGCTAATAGCTCTTGAAACAAATTGAATTTGTTTCATCATCTTTTATGTACTGTATGCAAGCTTTCCTAAATCTGTCCTTTTCATGTGGGTCAAGTTCTAAAAAGCCAGTAATGTTTCACTGCATCTGTTTTTAATTTTTATTAATTTATTAATTATTATTTGATATTAATTCATCCATATGAATTAATGTTAATCAATATGAATTCATATCATATTAATATGAATTCATCAATATTAATTAATATAATTGATCTTTTCACAAAATCACAAATGTTAGGAGTTGGAAGGGACATCGAAAGATCATCCAGTCCAACCCCCCTGCCAGAGCAGGATCACCTAGACTAGATCACACAGGAACACGTCCAGGCAGGCTTTTAATGTCTCCAGAGAAGGAGACTCCACAACCTCTCTGGGCAGCCTGTTCAGTGCTCTGTCACCTTCACAGTGAAAAAGTTTTTCCTCATGTTCGGACTGAACCTCCTATGCTCCAGTTTGCACCCACTGCCCCTTGTCCTGTCATTGGCTGTCACTGAGAAGAGCCTGGCTCCTTCCTCCTGACACTCGCCCTTTACAAATTTATAAACATGAATGAGGTCACCCCTCAGTCTCCTCTTCTCCAAGCTAAAGAGACCCAGCTCCCTCAGCCGCTCCTCAGAAGGGAGATGCTCCACTCCTTCAATCATCTCTGTGGCTCTGCGCTGGACTCTTTCAAGCAATTCCCTGTCCTTCTTGAACTGAGGGGCCCAGAACTGGACACAGTATTCCAAATGCGGTGTCACCAGGGCAGAGTAAAGAGGGAGGGAAGCCTCCCTCGACTTTTCGTTTTGAAGAATGCTCAGCAAATGGTGGGTGTAACTTGTATTCTCTCTTTGACAGAAATGGCAATACTTGAAGAACATCCAGTATTTAATCCAACTACAAAGGTTTCAAACCAGCAACAAAATGAAAAGAAGAAAACTCCCTCATCTCAGCCTCAAGAAACCACTTTGAATTTGAACTTGCTTGAAAAACCTGACGGTGCTGCAAAGGAAGACAAAGGTGTGTTGGAAATCATTTCAGTATGAGCTTGAAGTGTACCACACACTTCCAATATTAATTCTTGTTTTTTCTAGGTTGTATTTTATTGCAGTGCTAAGTCATCAAGCTCTGATTGCAGGTGGACTATCTTGCAGACCAGTCTGACTTTAAAAGATCTGTATTTGTTTTAGCAGATGATACTGAAAGCTATTTTAGCCATACTGTAATGTCTAAAATTTTGATTGATTTTTTTTTTTAATTGTAGGGCCAGTTATTGTTTCCATTGTCACCCTCTTAGCTCCTTTAACTATTTTTATTTTAAACCTTAAAACTGTTACATTATTTTCTAATAACCAAAATTCTGTGAAATTTCTTAAATTATTGGATGATGAAAGATTATAAAAAATTGTAATTAATTTCCTGCCAGATACTTCTGTGGGCAAAGCAGGAATTTCTGTCATATATCAATACCATTGTTACTGCAAAACATCTCAGGAAATACTACTCTCTACCTTTTCTTCAAATGTATTTTTACTAAAAATGTTCTTGGCTATCAAAGGAATGTAAGATAAGTTTTAAGAGACTTAAAATGTGTTTTTCTGCTGCTGTAGTGAAAAAGAAAGAACCACTAGATATAAGAAACTTTGATTATAGTGCTCGAAGCTGGACTGGTAAATCTCCGAAACAATTTTTGATTGACTGGTGCAGGAAGAATTTCCCGAAGAGTCCAAATCCTACTTTTGAAAAGGTTCCAGTTGGAAAATACTGGAAATGTAGGTATGTAATTCCTGTAAACTTTACACTTTCATTTTGGCTCATTTAAAAATATAAATGCTTGCTACTTCTGTCTTGTTATGTTGATCCAGGTTTACATGCATACAGTATATTTAACTTCACAAGGGAAGTATTTCACTCTGGGTAGCTTTGCTAAAGTAATGCTTAGAGTGGACTCTGTTGTAAAAATAAGATTCTAGTGAATGATCCTGTAAGGAAGGGATTGGTTTTTATTTCTCTATGTCTGAATGAAAGGTTCTGAAGTGAACCTGTGAGATATATTTGGACAATTAGCTTCTAGTTGTCTCATTCCAAGTCATTAAGTCATTGGTATTCATATGCTTAAAACCTAAACCCCTTTGGGGAATGTTAAAAATAAAGTGGAAGCTATAAATTTGTATGAAATCTAGCATAAGCTTGTAACCAAAACAGTGCAGTATTAGTGATTTTTTTTTTGAAAGTTTCTTTTTGAAAATGAGTCTATAATACAGTGGATATAAAGCAGAGTATTGCCACATACAAGTGAAGTAGATACGGCATTACAAATGAGTAATGCTTCTTGAAAGAACCATGTAAAAGAACCTGTCTTCTTGCTCAAATTAAAAACTGGTAATATACTGTCTCCCTAAGAATATGAGAAATTGGACTGCTGGTCTGACTGGCATGAATCTGCTAAGCACCTGTTTGCATCTCAGCAGATAATTATCTGTCATCTCATACTATATGAAGTAGTTACAAGCACACAAAGAAGTACTTAGTCCTTCTTCCAAAGCAACTAACCTCAGCGGTGATCTGTATGTGTATAAAAATTTCTGCTTTGAAAGAAATGAGGAAATTTGGTAAGAGAAAAAAAAATTGATCACAAATTCACTGCTGAAATCTGCTGCTGAAAATTTTCTGCTATTTAGTTAAACTTTATCAGCTGTTTCTGTTTACAGAATACTATTAACAAGTTTATTTAGCTTAGTTTCTCAGTTTGAATTTCACTTGTACATTTTAAAGAAAAACAATAACAGGTGTGCTATTTATATAGGTAACAAAAATTAAGAGAAATGCCTGTATTTGTCTTTAAGGGTCAGGATTACCAAATCGTCAGATGATGTAATGACAATGTGTCCTACAATCGTAACAGAAGATAGTATGCAAGCACAACATCTGGCTGCTACTTTGTCACTCTATCATTTAACCAAAGGACAAGTAAGATTTTCACAGATACTGCTGTTCTTAGCCTGGAATCTCTGTCTGTACTTGTTTCTTTTAGTATCTGTAGTTAAATTCTAAAAACAGTTTAATGAAATGCTTCCGAGTCTTTGCTTGTGTCATTTGCTTTTATCTTTTGCATACAAGGAGGACATTTTTGGTAGCAAAACTGTTCTATCAGTGTTGTGAAGAATGAAAGCCAGTTGAAAATATTAAGTGTATTGTTGACATTTAAAGTACCGTTTTCATAGTTTCTGTATTTAGAAAGAGCTCCATATTTCATGTTTTGTTTTTTCTTTTGACACTCAAATTCACATTTACAAAGCTTTAGTGGTATTACTAAGCAGTACATAAAATAGGGTTTTTTTGCTTTTTCCACTTGAAGTCAGTTCATCAGTTGCTGCCTCCTACCTATCGAGATGTCTGGCTAGAATGGAGGGATATTGAAAAGAAAAAGGAAGAAGAAAACAAGATAGAAACCAACAAACCTCGTGATAACTTTATTGCTAGATTATTAAACAAACTCAAACAACAGCAACAACTACAATCCAAAAACCAACCAAAAGTATCTGAGGGTCCTGAAGATTCCTGGGAAAACTTAATTTCTGATGAGGACTTCAGCAGTCTCTCCCTTGAGGCTTCAGAGGCAGATAATTTGGAACCTTCAAGGATTTTGTTCAAAAAGCTGCAAAGTTCCTCCAAATACCAGAAGCTTCTGAAAGAGAGGCAAGAGTTACCTGTTTTTAAGTACAGATACTCAATTGTAGAAACTCTGAAAAAACATCGAGTAGTTGTTGTGGCTGGTGAAACAGGCAGTGGGAAGAGTACCCAGGTGCCCCATTTCTTGTTAGAAGACTTGTTGCTAGATGAAGGATCAAATAAATGTAATATTGTCTGCACACAACCCCGAAGAATCTCAGCCGTGAGTCTGGCGACCAGGGTTTGTGAAGAGCTAGGCTGCGAATCAGGACCGGGAGGAAAGGTAAGATGCATCTGAATTACTTTTTCTAGTCTTGATCAAATACAGGGGGCTGTGTTGTGCCCCCTGTGAAAACAAAGTGAAAACAAATAATTGGATATTCTTTTCTCTGGAAAAGGGCTTCTTGCTGTGTCAGCTGTTTCTTTCAAAATTGTCACCTTTCAGCCTCTAGGTGTCAGTATACGATTTCAAAAATCTTTAGAGGGTGGTTTCATAATGGGGATGATTAAACATTAGATCAGATTGCCCAGATTCTGTGGCATCTCTGCCATTAGGGATGGAGAAAATTACCCTGGCTAAGGCTCTACCCAATCCCCTCTGTCCTTAAGTGAGGCCCTGCTTTCAGAGGGGCACCTTCCAACATAAGGTACTCTGTTATTTGAAGCAAACCAAGGTTGTGTATGTTTTATAGTAGTCTATTTGTGCAGAAATGCTTTTGTTCGAGGACTGCAAAGAAGCCTGAAAAGAACACTGAGTTTACCAGCTCTTTGCTACTCTGGAGTAACTGAGTTGTAAATTCTTTGGGTATTTTCCCTTTCTTAACGAAGGAAAGTACATGTATGGAAAAACTGTGGTACTCATTCACCATACTACTTAATTAGCAACTTGTGCAATGTCTGAATCTAACAGTCCTTAAATTCACTTTGTTTTGAATGTCTTTAGCTTGTATATTATGAAGTTACTTCTGTATTTTTAATATATTTTTAAAAGAATTCCCTGTGCGGCTATCAAATTCGTATGGAATCAAGAACAGGAGAAGCCACGAGACTACTGTACTGCACAACAGGTGTCCTGCTTCGGAAACTCCAAGAAGATGGTCTTCTTTCAAGTATATCTCATGTCATTGTAGATGAGGTTAGCAGATCTTACTGTTCTGCAGAAACTATAATTATTCTGGGCCTTGACTTGTACTAAAGCCTTACTATAGATATCTTTTCCTAATTCTAGGTACATGAAAGAAGTGTTCAGTCTGATTTCTTGCTAGTTATTCTCAAGGAGATCTTGCATAAACGTTCAGACCTGCATCTGATTTTAATGAGTGCTACTGTAGACAGTGAGAAGTTTTCTACCTTTTTCTCACACTGTCCTGTTTTAAGGATCTCGGGTAGAAGTTACCCTGTTGAGGTAGGTAAATGCTTGATTAGGCAAGACACTTTGTATGCATGTACACAGTGCTTGCCCAGATAGAGTCTACAGGAAATACATAATTTTTTTTCTTACTAAAAATAAATATCTTAATGTCTGTTTCAAGGACTTTTAACCCTTTTCCTTTCTGAAAATATAAAATATCTTCAATACTTTGAAATACAGGATTGTACTATTTTTTCCTGATGGTTTTATTATTGATTAAAATCAGTTCATTAGTGGCACATTGATTTTTCGCTATTTAACCTAGGCAGAAAGCATTAAAGAATTCCCCACACCCCTCCATGCAGCTTTGTCATTACACACTTACATGTGTTACTCATGTATGTTATATAGGCTATGGTAAAGGTGATGTTAGTGATTATGTGGGGAGGCCCATTAACAAACTTATAGTAGCTCAAAGTTTAGGTTTTCAAAAATCTTAAATACAAGGATGAAATTTGCAAGATCTATTAAAAGGGAATCAGCTTTTATATTTAAGCTTTAAAAGAACAAAAAGGTGCTGATTATTTTTTACATGCCTTGTATTTCTTCTGTGAATTTTCACTGAAGGTTTTCCATGTTGAAGATGTAGTTGAAGCAACTGGCTATATTCTGGAGAAAGACTCAGAATATTGTCAGAAGTTCTTGGAGGAGGAGGAGGAGGAGGAAGTAACAATAAATATTACTAGCAAAGGAGGAGGCACTACAAAGTATCAGGTAAAACAGTAATTTCTAATCTTGGTTTGGAAATTTTGGTTTTTGTTGTTTTATCATTTTAATTCCTCTTATTAAATGGTCTTAGATTGTGTAATATAAAAACAGCCTCAATGGTACTCCTACAGTGGTAACCAAATACTTATTAATGCTGCACCCTTATGTTTGTCTCTCCAGCTGCTTTATAGCTGTCTTGATATTGCGATGTTTGACATTCAGTTCTCTTGTGTAGATTCCCATCCATAAGCAGCATCAAAGGAAAGCATTTAAGTGTTTTCTCTCAAATAATTTTGTTGGGAAGTTAGTAAATTAAATGTCTCAATCTTTGTTTTAAGAAATCTAAATCAATAGAATGACACATTGACCTTCTGCTTTCTTACCTTCTAAAATACAGAATAAGATTTTTTTTTTCCCTGCTTATGTCTTTTAGGAACATCTCCCAATCCAGTCTGGATCTGGTATTGATTTGGCTCCTTACTATGCGAAGTATAGCAGTCATACACAGCAAGCTATCTTCTATATGAACCCTTACAAGATCAACCTTGAACTTATTTTGGAGTTGCTTGCATACTTAGGTATGGTCTGCTTCTTAAGAAGTTTGTATACTTGGGGTTGTCCTTTGGACTTACTTTCCAGTTCTTTCTACTGATAATGAAGTATTTAACTACATTCTTATATGAAACATCCTAAAAAACATATTTACCACAGCACCCAGAATTAGTTCCTGTTCTCAAGTGAAACCGTTTACATATGAATGTTTAACTATGTGCCCGTACTGTAACTTTCCAGATAGAAGTCCCCAGTTCAAGAATGTTGAGGGTGCTGTGCTGATCTTTTTACCAGGCCTTGCCCATATCCAACAGCTGTATGATGCCATTTCAACTGACAGAAGATTTAATTTGCGTGACAGGTAATGCAGATATTTCCTAGAAAGTTAATAGATTACCTTAATGGCTATGTTTGGGTTTTAAAGTCTGCTGTTCTTGAAAAGGGAAGGTGAGAGTCATACCTCTGAGCTGTTTATGCTGCAAATATAATTTTATTACCTAAAAAATGATAAAAGCAAAAATAACAGGTGCTTATGAATTGTACAGTAATGACTTTTTTTTCTTTCAGTTTTATTTTTCAACAAACCTACTTAATCACAAAGCACTTGACTACTTCTTTTCCACTTCTTAGGGTATGGAAGCTGCCATAGCTGGGATATAGCTTTCTGTGGCTTACTGTTTACATGGAAGTGATTACTTCCTGAGAAGAGATCCAGAGACAGTAATCTACTGAGATAAATTGGCATATGGTTGTAGTGACCGATAGGTTTGAAATTTATTTTGTGGGTAACAAAGTTAGGAACATGATGATGTAAAAAGAATATATGACATCAAATTCTAAAGATTCATAGATGAACTGAGATGTCAAGGTCTAGAAGAGAAGGAAAGTACAGAACTCTGCGGCGCTCTCATCTCTGAAGGCCTTTATTACTTAGGCTGAAAGTTACACGTGTTTATAGTTCTGTGCAAAGTTTCAATAGTGGTCATTGTCTTGGAGCACAATGTAAAGAAGTCTGGTTCATGAACACTTAGTTCCCTTTTTGCTAGGCTATTGACATAAGTTAACTTAGAGTTCTCCAGCAGTAGAATTTCTCCACATTATTGCCAAATACAACAGCCCTGTGAACTAATGTTATAATTTCTTGATATTGTAATAATACACTGAAGCAGATTTTCATACCTAATCATACAGAATTTTACTCTTTCAGGTGTCCATTCTATTTGCTTTCTCCAAACTGTGTTTACTGTACCTTAATTTGATAAGTGTGTATTGATCAGTGTAATTTCTTGTTTTAGACACAGGCTGATAGCTTTGCATTCTGTTCTTTCAACTCAAGATCAAGCAGCTGCATTTACAATACCTCCTCTTGGTATTAGAAAGGTATGATGTATTTCAAAAGGCAAAGTTCACCACTGAAAGGAGAAACTTCTGTGGGTGCAACTCTGAATTGTTTTAAAATCAAATCATACAGAATTACCCAGTAACCAGTTGTTCCTGGAACTTTCTCATTTCAGAGACATAATTCTTCTAATTTGGTGCTCTGTAACAGATAGAAGCTAACTTGCTATGAAAACCTTGACAATAATCAGACAAATTTTAAATCTAATATTTTTCAAAGTGCTTCTTTAATTATTCCTTTCCTGTATTTCAGCTAATTTTGAACCAGTAGCTATAGCTTTTATTTAGAAAAAGAGTATTTTACTTACTGCCAAACTGTTTAATTAAAAGTTGACCAATTTTTGCAGATACTACCTGCTAATTTTGATGAATTATAAAACAAAAAGTGAATGTGAAATTCGCACTTAATTTTTGATTCCTCAATAATAGGGGAAGACTACACTGTTTTGCAAGTCATGTAGCTTTTAATGTTTTGTCAGACTATTTAAGGAAACATTTCTGAGTAAAAAACTTTAACCAAACTTATTCTATAATATTGATCAAAAGGGATGAAAGCTGTTAGACAGACATTCCATAATTCTTTTATTTATATTATGTTACTTCTTTTCAGATTGTTTTGGCAACCAATATAGCAGAGACAGGTATTACGATACCAGATGTTGTTTTTGTAATTGATACTGGGAGAACAAAGGAAAACAGGTGAGAGTGATTTTCATCAGTCATACTGTGATTACTGTAAATATTTGGGTCCTAGTACTGCAAGAATTTTGTGGTATCCTTGTTAAACTATAGTTCTGGACAAAAAAAAAATTGTGCTGAGCTCATTGAACAACTTGCAGTTTAGGTACAAGTTTGGGATGACTCATTGGATTTTCAAATGGTGTAAAGAACAACAAAGAGTTGTTCATAGACATGGAGAATCATAATTCTAGTTTAAAAATAAAGACAATTCTTATTATACTATTTCTGTTTTTAGAAGTTATGTTTTGTCCATTTTAAATGTGAAAAACCCTGTAGAATGTGTTAGAACAATTCTGAATTGCCAGGGAGATGGAGTAATACACTAGGTCTCTTTCTCACACTTTCATTAGTGAGTTGTATCCAAGGTTATGTGATGTACAGTTTCCCCCAGGTATGCTAATTTTTCAAGGCTAAATATAGTATTTTCAAATAACTACTATTTAGCTGTATTATGAATACACTGATATTTAAGTAAAGTATACGTTAAAATTTTCATTCTGAAATCTGAGTGGATACATGGTTTGTGATTTTTAAGGTATCACGAAAGTAGTCAGATGAGCTCCTTGGAGGAGACCTTTGTTAGTAAAGCTAGTGCTCTGCAACGACAAGGAAGAGCTGGGCGTGTTAGGGATGGATTCTGCTTCCGAATGTACACAAGAGAAAGGTACTGTAAACTTAATTAGCAAGACTTTGTAAATCACATAAGTATCTTCATCTTTTTTCTGTGCAACACCAAGAAGTCTTGTTGAAATTCACTAATTACTGCAAACTGGAAAGATTAAACAGTAAAAAAAACAACCAGCCAAAAAAACCAACAACCAAACAACAACAAAAAACCCAACAAACTAAACAAAAACAACAAACAACAACAGCAAACAAACAAAAAAAAAACCAAAACCAAATGAAACATCAATTTGAATGTTGTATGAATAAAGTGTTAGTCTTTTTATTTCACCATTTTAAAAAGTTAATTTTATTCTTAGTACCTCTGTAATGTTACGTGTTTTGAAAAAACAAATCATGATAAAAGGAAAAGTGCAGCACCAAGGAATTGTAAAATATCAGGTTTTAACTATATCTATTACCCTGCATTAAATATACACAAACCTTATATCCTGAACTTTGAAATTTTTATCAGACAAATCTGTAGGTTTCTGAAGTCGTATCTATATGGATAAAAGATGGGGAAAGTATAAAATTATACAGCACTGCAGAATTAGTTTCCGTTACTACAATGGAATAACCTTTTTTACTGCTTGTCTAAAAATCTGAAGAAACTTGCAGCTGAGAAACAGTTAAAGTATTTTGAAATAACAAATGAAGTGTGCCTTGTAGCCACATGCAAAATGTTCAGTTTGAGCTGTGCATTTTAAGAATTTTGTTTTGAAAACCAGGGTCTTACTGCCTTTCTCTCGCTTTCACTAAGTCCCAGTTTTACTATTGTTTTCCTGCACATACCTTAATTCAAAGGATGAACAGTTTACCCATGCATTAAAACACATAGCACTCCCCATCCCTTGCCCCTCAAAAGAAAGTCTGCAAAGAATGAACATGTGAAACCTGAGTTTATAACTTGAATTGAAAGATCAAATGGAATATCTGTGATTCTATGTTTTTATGATGTTACAGGTTTGAAAGTTTCATGGAATATTCTGTTCCAGAAATATTGCGTGTGCCTTTGGAGGAATTATGCCTTCATATTATGGTATGGGTTTGGTTTTACAAGTGTTGACTTCGTTAGCTAAAACTAACGCATGTACCTTAGAAAAAGAATTACACCTTCATGCTATTGTGTGATTTTTTGGCTCTGGAATTACTGACTTTTTTAGCTAAAAAGACTTTCTAGGACAGCCCTAATCCAATGTAGTTAGTGGGGCTTCTCCCAGAAAAGCAGAGGGGAACCCAGTACCTGTGTGTTGTGAAAAATTCAGACCATGCTGCTGAGTGAGAATAGCATAATATAATATTCTAGTTTACTGCAGTGTGACAATTCAAACTTTGTTAAATAGTCTTCAAACTGATTTCTGCTTAGGGAAGCAATTCCATTGCCTCTCTCCCCAAGTAGGATATGCATGGCAAAACTAGCAGACTGGCAAACTAGTGCCAGGTTGAACTGCACCTCATGAGGTTTGAGTCTCCTGCACATCTGTGGCCATTGGTAACATTCTTCACTGATCGGTTATTGTGCCCTACAAAGTCCTTGCAAACAGTGAAGTTTGTTAACATAATGTGGGGTGTGTCTGTGTTCTCAGAACTAACAGGCTGCTTCAGAGAGACAGGAATGTGGGTGTTTGATTGCAAGAACAGCTTTCCAGTTTCTTTTGTAGCTACCATAGAAGTTTGTTATATTAAATGTTCATATTGAAATATATGCCCATTCACTTCACAGAAATGCAGTCTTGGCTCCCCTGAAGATTTCCTTTCCAGAGCATTAGACCCACCTCAGCAGCAAGTAATTGGTAATGCAATGAACCTGTTGAGGAAGATTGGGGCTTGTCAATTAAATGAGCCCAAGCTGACTCCGTTGGGCCAGCACCTTGCAGCCCTTCCTGTCAATGTAAAGATTGGAAAAATGCTTGTATTTGGTGCTATATTTGGCTGCTTGGATCCTGTGGTGAGTTAAAAAATGAAACAAACAAACAGAACCAAACTCAAACCCAACAAACTAACAACACAAATTTAGATATAAATTTTAAAAATTTGTAGAAATTATTAACTCTTTACAATTAATCTGCTGTTTTGCAACATGGTATGTTGAAAGGATGGTGCAAGAAGTTGAAATATTTATTTTAAGTTGAGGGTGCCTGGCCATCATGGAGGGCAATGGTCGTAAGTGTTCTTTATGGCTGGTCTCGATGATCTTAAAGGTCTTTTCCAACCTAAATGATTCTATGATTCTAAACTCCGAGGTACTCTTCACAGGAGGATAGTCAGACTTGGTCTCCAGTTCTGTCTGTTGTGATCCCACGGAGTATGACACATACAGAAAAAGCCCTCTTACATGTGGGTTAGACCAACCTGGATTACCCCACAGTCTGTGTGCCAGGAACATGCTGATGTAAAGTTGCTGCAAATTAATTGATGTGGTAACTTACTATATGAAGACTGTGGCATAGTTTATACTTTTGCCTAATCCATTTAATCTACCCATCCTTCCTCCTAGTGTGTTGTCAGTTGCTGAAAACTGGAAGTTAAAATTATTGTCTCAGTATCTCCTGCTAATGTGATATAATCTAAAGCAGTTGTTTAATCAGACCTTCAGTATCAGGCCTTGCTCTGTCATTTTACAAACTGTTTCATGTGAGTTTTGAGATTTAATATTTTTGTTATATAAGGTGCTATGTAAGTAATGTCTTTAACATAAGTAAGTTCTGAACTCTGTAGGAAACTTTTATGGTGGTAAATTTTCCTTGAGACTTAATAGAAAATAAAAAAGTATCGGTAAATATTACTGTAAAAGATAATTAAAAGTTGTTTCTATGATAAACCTGCATACTTAGGAGTGTTTTACTGTATGTACTTTACTAATTACAGGCAACTCTGGCTGCTGTTATGACAGAAAAATCTCCATTTACTACACCAATTGGTCGAAAAGATGAAGCAGATCTTGCAAAATCATCTCTAGCAATGGCAGTTTCAGACCATATAACAATCTACAATGCTTATCTGGGGTAAATAGTTTTCCTTATAGCTAGATGCAGATAACACCCAAGTAAAGGTTCTGTAAAGAATCCTTAATAAGTGTCTTCTCCTAAATTGCTTGCACCTGATCTTTTTCCTCTTGAGAATAACAAGAAATTGCCAAATACTACAGCACGAAAGGATAGCTTGCATATTATCTTAACCTTTAACTCCTTTTTAACCATGCTTGCACACATACATCCTAGCCTTTAAAGTATTTTTTTTGCTCTTTGTGGTATGCTGACCTGAATAGTTTGTATTTGAGAAAGTACAAAAGTATATGTTATAAAATTACTTTTTTTCATTTTAGAATATTATCACTAAGTCTGAAAAACCAAGCCTGACTTTTGTTTCAACTTTCGGAAGTGTGTAATTTTTGAGAGAAAATTACCTTCTATTTTTGTTAGTACCTGTCAGATTTATGCTACAGGCATGTTCTGTAGAGTGCTCTTAAACAATAATTATTCATCTTCACTAATGCCACTTATTTCTAGTTTTGAATGGAGAATGGTAACCAAAGCACAGTATTGCCTCTTAACTTACTGCCACTTCCCTATTGACTTATGCTTGATGGGATTCCTTTTGCTGTAATAAGACAGGATTGTTTTCCTTAGGTGGAAAAGGGCTCGACAAGAAGGAGGTTATCGTGCTGAAATGACTTATTGCAGAAGAAATTTCCTTAATAGGACTTCACTCTTAACTCTGGAGGTAAACAAAATAATTATGCTCTGCACTAAAAAGATACTTGATAAAATTTCTCTCTGAAGGTGCCATGACTTTTTAAAGTGGTAATATATCACAGTTACCATTTTAGACAAGACAAAACCAAGTGGAATGTTGGGTACTGATGAAATGCACACCCTCAGTCAGGGTAGCTGGAAGGCAGTGTTGGCACTTGAGTTTTGATATGCACACTTTGCTGGAATACATCTCTGTAGTCACTGTCATTGGAGAAGCTAGTCTGTCCTTTTACCAGAGAGTCAGAACTTATAGTCAACATATTTTAATTCATACTCTTGATATCAAAGAACAGGTCTGTTAACAATTAGTTTGAAACAAGAGTCACAAACTTACGTAAGTGGCCTCTTATTTTTGGTGAGATGTTTTAATTGATCTTACTTATGTAAGTTTGGGTGATCGAGCTCTCCCACGCAGAGGGGGATATTTGATGCAAATGTATCTTTTTATTTTAACTATGTGTGAAAGATTTAGTGTTTGCAGTGTATATAGTACCATACATTTAATTATATATTCCAGATAATGTTCTTCTCGTAAAAACAACCAGTATTCCAAAGTGGTTGCAGAAAATATCTCTTGCTAGAAAAAACACTAGCTTTTTTTGCCCCCGTAAAGCATGAATATTTGGGATGGAGCACCATTGTCTGCTGATGAAGCAAAATATGTACCTTTTTAAATTCAGAGTTTTACTAATATCTCACTAATTTCAGGATGTGAAGCAAGAACTCATAAGGGTCGTCAGAGCAGCAGGGTTCGCAGCACCTACAGCACAATGTGGATGCCATGGAAATGGAGCCACACAGTCCCTTTCTCTCCACGAAAGAGCTCTTCTTAAAGCTGTATTGACTGCGGGGCTGTATGACAACGTAGGAAAAATAATATATACAAAGTCTGTGGATATTACAGAGAAGCTGGCTTGCATGGTAGAAACTGCTCAGGGTAAAGCACAAGTGCATCCCTCCTCTGTAAATCGAGACTTACAGACACATGGATGGCTTCTTTATCAGGAGAAGGTAAGTTAAAATAGTGAATATAGCTGATAGCTTGTGGAAAGGTGGAGTTATGCCCCTGATATTAAATAACATGCATCAGTGTAAGGTATATCTGAATGCTTTTAATGCTTGTATTTGTTTATATGCAGGTGAGGTACACTAAGGTGTATTTGAGAGAAACAACTTTAATATCCCCCTTTCCCATTTTGCTTTTTGGTGGGGATATAGAAGTCCAACATCGGGAGCGTCTCCTCACAGTTGATGGCTGGATCCATTTTCAGGTTAGAGTGATGACTACCTTTTGTGGTTCCCTGAGCTTTTGTATTATACAGCTGATGTACAAATTTAATTTAAAACACTATATACATAGGATGAAGACAAGAGGGAAGAGGGGAGGAGAGAATTAAAGGAAATTACGGGAAATTTTATATACATGTAGTGAAATCTTAGCAAATCACACTCAGAAGAATAAGCTTATAATATGCAGCATGTAACAAATCAGTTCCCTCTCCATGAAGAAATTGATGTTCCTTCAGAAAGGTACTGGAAATGGATATAGACTACCAGCTCTATAAAACTAGGTTTACTGAAAGCAGATGAGTGTGTTGTTTTATATTGCCCTTTCCTATAATGTTATACTTATGTAAGTATGTATTTATCTTTAAAGTACTATTTATTTTGCTTTATAGCCTGAACACCACCATCCCCCATATCTTTGAGGTTTTAACCATTTGGCTTGTTTAATTGCGGCTCGTGTTTCATGTTCATAGATGACCTGTGAGATAGTGTCCATGGTTGAATCCACCCCTTGGTCATGAGCTCTTTTATGTGTTGCATCTCTTCCTTGATGTCCTGAAGTGTCATGAGCCCACCGAGCTAAAAGTAGTTCACCTTTATGTTGCCAGTCCAGGTCCGCTTGAGACACTTCAGTCTTTACAGCTTTATGCACCTGATGGTTGTTTCGATGTTGCTCAGTGGCATGACTTTTGGGTACATGAGCATCTACGTGACATACCTTTACAACAAGCTTCTCTAGTCAGGACGCAGTATCTTGCCACAACATGGCAGCCCAGATGGGCTTCCTGCTGCGCTGTCATTTCTTTTTCTTCCATTGATTTAACCATCCCTACAGGTCATGTGCTACCATCCGTAAGTCAGTACAGAGATAAAGCTTGGGCCACTTTTCATATCCATCCAAGTCCAAAGCCAGATGAATGGCTTTCACTTCTGTGACCTGACTTGACTCACCTTCCCCCTCAGTCACTTCTACAACTTGTGTAGGACTCCATGTAGCAGCTTTTCACCTTTGCTGTTTTCCTACAATATGACAAGATCCATCAGTGAGAAAGGCATATTGTTCATCATTATCTGATAATTTATTATATGGTGGGGCCTCTTCAGCTCACGTCACTTTCTTCTCTGGTAGTTTTCCAAAATTTTTGCCTTCTGGACAGTCCATAATTACTTCCAAAATTCCAGGGCAGTTAGGGTTTCCTATTCAAAGTCACTGAGTTTTCAGTGTGACCCATTTTACTCCACGTAGCATCTGTTGCATTTTTTTCCATAATAGCTACTTACTGTACCACAAGCAGTGTACAAATGAAGTAAAGACTGGAATAAGCAGGGAGGGATAAAATGAAAGATTCCTGGAAAAGGCTTCAGCTTTAGATATCCAAATTACTAGTGAGATGATGGCACTGATTTATTCTCTAGACTAGCTGCAGTGCTTGTTGTAGGGGATGAAGAAGCTGAGGTGCTTGTGCTGGGGGCTGAGGCAGCTAAGGTGCTTGCAGTGGGGGTGGAGGGAGTTATGGTGGCTGTGGTGGGGGTGGAGGCAGGCACAGAGCGCCCATGGTGGGGGGCAAGGCCACTACAGTACCTGTGAGAGGGGACAGAGGCAGCTGCAATGCTTATCATGGGGCCCAAGATAAGTCCCGATATGGCATGGAAGAACCCTGGTAAAAACCTAAAAATATGCTGATATTTTTCTCTGAGCAAGACCGCAAACTGGAAAACATTCAAAAGGACTAACAATATGAATGTGATAGTTGAAACATTCTAAGGGGGGTACTTAAAATTCCCTAAAACTGTTGAAATTAGTTTCCAGGGAAAAGAAAGACCACCAGGAAATGTCCCCCTCTGAGCCTGACCACACAAAACAAAAGTATAATTGCACACAAAATCCATGAAACTATTAATGAATTCCAGAGCTGTCTTCTCTATAGTCTGACTGGCCCAGAAAATTGCCAGCAGTCTCCAAAATATAACACCTGTACATAGATGAAGCACATCAAACAGTACAGCCGAGCCGTAACCTTGATCCAGGCTCCAGACTCTAAAACAGCATAAAAAGAACAACACGTGGTACAAAATTCAGTCACGGTAATAAATTTATAACCCAGTGAGACATCATGTTACTGACTAGTAAACTCAAATAATGCATACTTCTAACAAACCCAGTCAAAAGTGTTAAAGCTTCAACCCTCTGAAATTCCCAGATTAAAAGTCTGTGTTTCTCCCAGGTAAGCTATTTGAATTTTGTGCCAAATAAATCACGCTAAGCAGGAAATAAATCACGCTTGAGTGCCGAATTAAAGCAGGTTGGGCACCAATATGAAGTTGCTTTGGGTGCCAAAACTAAACTGCCATGATTTATATAGTTGCTCTATCTTCCAGTGCCTCCTCCCCACCCATTGAGGGATGTTGGGAAAAGGAAAGGAGATACGTGGCTCAAAGTAGAAGTATATTTTATAAAATAATAAACTAATAAAAGTTACAATATGGAATAAAAAGAGTTATACTCAGCCAATACTGGGGAGGAGTAGGCCTCGGGATTAGGACAGTAAACAAGTCCCTCTTGAGATGTCAGCCACAGAAGAAGGAACGGGAGGAAGAGAAAGAGGCAGAGAAGGAGGAAGAAGATCCATCCCTAGCAAACTCCCCAATTTGTAGTGAATGTGACATTGATGGTATAAATAGTATTAATTGGTCAGCCTGGGATGACCTTGGGGTTTACTCCTCTAGGTTTCCACTCCCCCCAGCCTTTGCATCTGTTATGCTTATGTATATGTATCCTGCTTGCGGGAATTCTGTTGTAAACTTTTATTTATATGTAAGGTCTTCTTTTAATCAATGTTTTGGTACACAGTATCAAAGTAATGGAAATGTTTGTCTTCTCTGTTCTTTTTAGGCTCCTGTAAAGATAGCAGTAATTTTTAAACAGCTGAGAGTTCTCATTGAGTCTGTTTTAAAGAAGAAGCTTGAAAATCCAAAAATGTCGCTTGAAGGTAACTTTATTACTGCATTGCTGACATTACTGTTTGTTAAATAGACCTTGTGACAAACCTGAGGAGGCATTGGTACACTGCATCCTCACCCAGCAGAGTTAAAGTGACTTGAATGTCATTCCATTATCTTGAGAGGCATCTAGAAAGTCATTACCAATCTTATATATATTATGTGGCTCATCGCAGGTTTATAAGGATCTGCACAACTGCTGTTTCGAAGCTATCCCTAACAACAACGTTCAAGGTAGTGGTAGTAATGGTGAGGTACGCATCTCAAAACAGAGGGAAGATCGCATGTGATGAAGCTTGGGCATGGATGAATTTTAAGTGTTACACAAGTTGTTTCACAGTTTAGGTTGATGATGGGGAGCCGTATGTTGGTCCCTAAAGTAAGGGATAGAGGAGCACAGTTTAAACTTTGAACACTGGATGTTCAGAGGAATATAGTAGATGAGGAAGAAGGAGAGTTCCTGTATTCTAATGTATCCATAGTTAACCCATCACTTTCTCAGTCCCTCTGGTGAAATACTGAAATGGCCACAACCAGCTCATTGACTGATTTTATAAACTTTCTAATGATGTACTGTGGACATCCCGTTTGCTTTTTGCTTTGCACATGGGAATTGCTTATCTTGCTTTAGAGTCTGGCATAGCCTAAAGCATTAAATTGCTGAGAGCTGGACTTGTTTTCTGATTTTCTTGGGTTTTGGGATTTTAAGCTCACTCTTTTCCACTGTTTTCTTTCCTAGATGACAAGATCTTGCACATCATCAAAGAACTGATAAAAACCGAAAATGGTAACTGAAAACAGAAATCCGTAACAAACCTGAGTTTCAGCAATGGCACTCCAGTGTGAATTGAAACTGTTTAAATGCTTACTGTGATTGATGTGGAAAGACTGCATGATTCTGCATACAATTTACCTTTCTTTGTATCATTTTTAAAGATGAACATTGAATGTGTTTAGCCTTTACAATACATTTGGTGCCCTTTGACTCTACGAATGATGGGTGGAAGCAGTTTCTTTTCAATATAGAAGTGGCTGTGGCAAATTCCTTTTTTTGTTGTTTGTTTAATCTGCTAATCATACCATCCCTGGTGGTGCAGAGAGACTATAGTAATGATTAAAGATGAGGTCCTGAACATCAGTTGAATAGAATTCCATTAGATGTGTGCAAACAGAAGACAAATATTTCTATGAATATGCAGTATTAAAGCAATACATCTTATAGATGTCTTCATTTTTCTGTATGGTTTTCATTAAGAAGTTGCTTAAGAAGATAGCATGGACTGCCATAATCAGGTGCTCACCTGGACAGGTGTACTGACCAGCAGTCCCTCCCCCTCCTCTGCCTTTTCTCACACTTGTTTCTCCCTGTTCACCCTGATCCTTTCCTCTCTATGCTGCTTTAAAAGTTTTGCTGTCCCTTTCCTATGTTAAGTTTTGCACAATCCTGCAGGCCCCCTCAAATCATGATCGTGTTTTTCCCCCTTCATTAGCCAAAGTTCAGGTTGACCTTCTTCAAGGCTATACCAGAACAGTTCCTTTAATGTTCCATCAATCAGTTTCTGAAGCCTTCTCATCTTCATTATTCTCTCTTACCACTTGCTCCTTAGTGTCTGTGTTATCTGTGTGTGTTTCTCTTTTTCTTATTTCTTTTATAATGAATGCTCTTTAACCAGATAACTTAATGAACCAGATGTTCTTACATTCCACCTATCCATAGAATTTAAAATTATAAAGCAAAATTTTAGATGACCTAACTCAGCTTTCAAGAATAAGGAATATTGAGGGGGGGGGAATTTGCCATAAAACAGTTACAGTCAAGTAGGAACTCCATATGTGCAGGCAGAGGCATAGTTAAGAAGATTTTTTTTTTTAATCTGAAAAACATACTATTAACCTCTGTACAGAAAGGGCACAGAAAAATGGAAAATACAGGCAGTTATCTGGTTAGATATTCATAGCAGAACCGTACTGCTGTGCAAGGAGAGAAACATAAGCTGAAAGTAAACCACCTTGTACACTCAATTTTGGAAGAGGCAAGTTCTCCTAATAGTAGTTTGCTAAGAATACTGAGGGAAAAATGATTATGTTACCCTTTATGAATTGTGACAAAGTAGTCATAGTCCTGGTTTGCTAGAAGAGCCAGGAAGTGCTTTTTTTGTTTTAATTACAAGTATTCAGCATTTATGAAAGGAAGCGTTTAAGCACTTACCATAATTTAAGACCTCAGTTTTGCACTCTGAATACTCAGATACATTCTTATTTCTTGTCAGAGGCACAGAAATAAAAACCTGTGAACTACATTCCTTGAAAATAAAGATTGAATCTTCAACCTGAACAATTTCTTAAATTTTGTTCTACTTGAGGTCTTTTTATTTGTATCCTTTGGAAACATGAATTAGAAATAAATTTCTTAGCAGACTAAGACTTCCTTTGAATTTTGTATGTCAGTTGTTGGTTTTAAATGGCTGAATCCTAGTGAAAGTGTTTAATGTCCTTGATTTCTTCTCCTTTAGTTAACTGTGACGAAGAGAGAGGTTTTGCTCCACTTATATGTGGTAATGTTAAAATTCAGTGACATTCTTTGTGTTCCTCAAGCATGGTCTGCTTTGTAATCTTCTCAATAAATAGCTTCTTTCAGTTGTTTTCAAGGGGATATATTGTAATAACTAGGAAAATGCACACTCTCCTGAGTGAGTAACAGTTACCTGTAAAACATGAAACATATTACACTGTGGTGTACAGATAAGCACAGTTACCTTAAAAACAAATAGAAAACAAAGACTACCGTGGCTTTCTACTTCTGCAGTGTCTGAACAACTTTTGTGCCTGTGCTCTTTTAAGTGGATTAATTTCTTTTGTGCAATTTATTTAATAAATACTTCTGTTAACAACTTTGTTACTTTTCTTAAAGCATTTGCTAGACAAAAGGCCAATATCGATGGACCTTTCCCATCACAGTCACAACAAGGCTTTTCAGGGTGTATTTTTTTAAAAGGCATGTCCTACTGGTCTCTGTATCCTCTCGGTATACAGAATTTCCTGCTCCTCCCCTTCAAGCTGCAGAATCCCTGCTTTCTCCTCTCTGTAGCTGCAGGGGTCGTAGACTGCTTGAAGTTCTTTTTTGTTTTCCCATTGACATCTTTCTCATCACTCTACCCAGGAGAGGTTTTCTTTTTCTTTCTACAAGTCTTTCCTGAGCTATGGCAGACTTGATCAATGCATCATGTAGCCAAATCACAGCTAATAAAATAGTGATGTCTGGCCTCAACTCTGCTTCGATATACCAGTGATTGTAGTGCAGGAACATTTTTATTTCCCTTCATTTGGCTGCTTAAAGTAGTCCATGGATGGAAGTGGACCTGAGACCTGAACCTGCCAGAGACCTCCTGCATGTGCAGCAAATTTGTGCTCTGTTTCACAGTGACATGAAAGTATTCCTTCTGCAGAGCAATCTGTAGCTGTTTGAAGCTCACTGGGTTCTGAGTTAAAATGCTAGGAGCTGGAGAGACGTTTATTTTAGCAGTGGGAAAATGGAAGATGCAGACGTTTCAGCTGGCTTGGTTCAGGCTTTGTCGTGCAGGTTTTACGGTACTTGCCCGGTTCGCTCTCCAAGCCCTTCCAGAGCTCAGGGTCTGTGCCCGGCAATCCTACGGCAATGCCACCAGCGCCCTCCTACCTGATGGAAAGCGCTACCCAGAGCCAGAGATTTCGGTAAGTCGGCTCCTTTTGGGCCCAGTTGTGCGTTTTATTTTGAAGACGGCGCTCCCGACAGTGCCTGGCCGGCCTCCCATTGGCGGGCGGGGCGTGAGGG